>NW_017219153.1:0-11541 GCF_001704415.2 Capra hircus | reverse complement strand
AGCACCAGAGACCCGCCCACATCCAGAGGAGCCCCGTTTCCGCCTCCTAGCTCCTAGGAGAGGGATCCTTTCCCTGCGTAGACAGGAAAGAATTCCTGGCGTTCCTGGCGCATCTCAAGAGGAGGCGCTCTCCACAGGAAAGGCGAGAGGAACTCCAGGGTCGTGCCACCATTCCCAGAGTCCCCCAGATGTCTCAGTCCATTTCAGGGAAACCTGATTTCCCTGCACTGCCTCGAATTTCTAGCCGAAGATCGACTCACACCAGGATGGCACATGAAACAGCCCTGTGGGAAAGCCTCGTGGGAAAGCCACGAGGGAAAGCCACAGATCCCTTGATCCATGCAAAGGGAAGCGTGACACTGCTGCTACAGCTCGGGAGGAAAGCGCACGTTCATGCCCCCACACAAGACGACGACTAACTCCCCTGGGGAGACTCCAGAAGTACCCCCAAGATCCATAGAGGAATCCTCCGGTTCCGGCACCGACTCCATACAAGGTCTTAGGCCCCGGCATCGAAGGGAGAGGAATCCTGAGAGGCCCCCGAGGAACTCGCATGGCTCCTGGCCCTTCCTGAGGCCACTAGAGCGGGTCCCTGAGGTCCCCGTCGTAAGTCGAGAGCACCTGCCGCAACTAGAGAAAATCCATTAGGTTCTCCCCTCCAGCGAGATGAGGCCCATTTCCGCTGAGGCGTCTCGACGCTAATTACACCTAACCTCTGGAACTTCCAAAGGGTCCTTCACACCCTAGCTGCAACTCAAGAGGTTCCAGGAGAGACCCGTCGCCACTCCATAGGAATCACCAGGGTACCACCACATCCAGAGGAGCCCCAATTCCCCCTCCTGGCTCAAAATGAGGGATCCTTTCCCTGATTGGCCGGGAAAAATTCCTGTCGTACCTGTCGCATCTCAAGAGGAGGCACGCTCCACAAGAAAGGTGAGAGGAACTCCAGGGTCGTTCCACCATTCCAAGAGTCCCCCAGATGTCTCAGTCCTTTCCAGAGGAACTTGTTTACCCTTCACTGCCTCGACGTTCACGGGGGAGGACTGACTCACACGATGGTGGCACGTGGGACAGCCCTGTGGGAAAGCCTCGTGGGAAAGCCTCGTGGGAAAGCCTCGAGGGAAAACAAGAAACCCCTTGATCAACCCAACGGGAAAATTGACTGTGCTCCTAATGCTCGGGAGAAAAGCGCACGTGCATGCCCCCATTGGAGATGAAGATGACTACCCTGTGGAGACTCCAGTAGTACCCCAAGATCCATGTCAGCACTGGAGAGGAAACCTCAGGTTCGGGCACCGATTCCAAACAAGGTCTTAGGCCCCGTCATCGACGGAGGAATCCCGAGAGGCCCCTTAGCAACTCCAAGTCGACTGGCATTACCTGAGCGGACCAGAGCGGGTTACATAAGTCCCGGTCGTAACTGGAGAGCACCTGCTGACACTCGAGAAAACCCAGGAGGTTCTCCCCCTGCAGTCGAAATGAGGCCCATTTCCGCTGAGGCGTCTCGAGTCTAATCACACCTAACCTCTGGAACTTCCAAAGGGTCCTTCACACCCTTGCTGCAACTCAAGAAGATCCCCGACATACCCTCTCCACTCGAGAGGAAGAACAAGAGTCCCGACCACATCCAGAGGAGCCCCGTTTCAGCCTCGTACCTCGCGGTCAGGTATCCTTTCCCTGTATGTTCCGGAAAGAATTCCCGGTGTTCCCGTCGCATCTCATGAGGAGGCGCTCTCCACAGGAAAGGCGAGAGAAACTCCAGTGTCGTGCCATCATTCCAAGAGTCCCCCAGATATCTCAGTGTGCCGGTGTCCAGCCACGCTGCATCCAGGGAATTCGACGGATGGACGGCGTTGACGTGGAAAGTCTTGTGTATTTATTAATGTAAGATTAGATTAAGAAATTATAGGGTAGTAAGAAGATTAACTGGAGGAAAAAGGCTGAATAGCTAGGTTTACGCGGAAGGCCAATAAAATTCCCGACAAGGAATTTTCTGGCGGACTCTGGGAATGGTGGCACGACCCTCGAGTTCCTCTGTGACTTTCACACTAGGCTTTCCCACAGGGCTTTCCCACGAGTCTTATCCACAGGGCTGTCCCATGTGCCACCGTGGTGTGAGTCGATCCTCGGCTTGAAAGTCGAGGCAGGGCAGGGAAAACAGGTTTCCCTGGAATGGACTGAGACATCTGGGGGACTCTGGGAATGGTTGCACGACCCTGGAGTTCCTCTCGCCTTTCCTGTGGAGAGCACCTCCTCTTGAGATGCGACGGGACGCCGGGAATTCTTTCACGACCACGCAGGGAAAGGATCCCTCCTCTCGAGCTAGGAGGCGGAAACGTGGCTCCTCTGGATGTGGGCGGGACTCTCGTTCTTCCTCTCGAGTGGAGACGGGTATGTCGGGGATCTTACTGAGTTGCAGCAAGGGTGTGAAGGACCCTTTGGAAGTTCCAGAGGTTAGGTGTGATTAGTCTCGAGACGCCTCAGCGGAAATGGGCCTCATCTCGCCTGGAGGTGAGAACCTCCTGGATTTTCTCGAGTTGCGGCAGGTGCTCTCGACTTACGACGGGGACCTCAGGGACACGCTCTGGTGGCCTCAGGAAAGGCCAGTCCCCATGCGAGTTGCTCTGGGGCCTCTCGGGATTCCTCTCCCTCGATGCCGGGGCCAAAGATCTTGTGTGGAGTCGGTGCCGGAACCTGAGGATTCCTCTCCAGTGCTGACATGGATCTTGGGGTACTTCTGGAGTCTCTCCAGGGGAGTCAGTCTTCGTCTCGAGTGGGGGCATACATTTGCGCTTTCCTCCCGAGCTGTAGCAGCAGTGTCACGCTTCCCTTCGCGTATATCAAGGGATCTGTGGCTTTCCCTCGAGTCTTTCCCACGAGGCTTTCCCATGAGGCTTTCCCACAGGGCTGTCCCACGTGGCACCGTGGTGTGAGTCGAACCTCGGCTTGAAAGTCGAGGCAGTGCAGGGAAAACAATGGACTGAGACATCTAGGGGACTCTGGGAATGGTGGCACGACCCTGGAGTTCCTCTCGCCTTTCCTGTGGAGAGCACCTCCTCTTGAGTTGCGACGGGAACACGGGGAATTCTTTCCCCACCACGCAGGGAAAGGATCCCTCCTCTCGAGCTAGGAGGCGGAAACGGGGCTCCTCTGGATGTGGGCGGGACTCTCGTGCTTCCTCTCGAGTGGAGACGGGTATGTCGGGGAACTTCTTGAGTTGCAGCAAGGGTGTGAAGGACGCTTTGGAAGTTCCAGATGTCAGATGTGATTAGCCTCGAGACGCCTCGCGGAAATGGCCTCATTCTCCTGAGGGAGAACCTCTGGATTTTCTCGAGTTGCGGCTGGTGCTCTCGACTTACGACGGGACCTCAGGGACCCGCCATGCTGGCATCAGGAAAGGCCAGTCCCCATGCGAGTTGCTTGGGGTCTTCTGGGGATTCTCTCCCGTCGATGCTGGTGCCTAAGACCTAGTGTGGAGTTGTTGCCGGAACCTGAGGATTCCTCTCCAGTGCTGACATGGATCTTGGGGTACTTCTGGAGTCTCCCCAGGGGAGCCAGTCCTCGTCTCGAGATGGGGCATGCACGTGCGATTTCCTCCCAAGCTGTAGCAGCAGTATCACGCTTCCCTTCGCGTGGATCAAGGGATCTGTGGCTTTCCCTTGAGGCTTTCACAGGAGGCTTTCACACGAAGTTTTCCCACAGGGCTGTCCCACGTGCCACCGTGGTGTGAGTCGATCCTCGGCTTGAAAGTCGATGCAGTGCAGGGAAAACAGGTTTCCCTGGAATGGACTGAGACATCTGGGGGACTCTGGAATGGTGGCACGACCCTGGAGTTCCTCTCGCCTTTCCTGTGGAGAGCGCCTCCTCTTGAGAAGCGACGGGAACGCGGGGAATTCTTTCCCGACCACGCAGGGAAAGGATCCCTCCTCTCGAGCTAGGAGGGGGAAACGGGGCTCCTCTGGATGTGGGCGGAACTCTCGAGCTTCCTCTCGAGTGGAGACGGGTATGTCGGGGAACTTCTTGAGTTGCAGCAAGGGTTGAAGGACCCTTTGGAAGTTCCCGAGGTTAGGTGTGATTAGCCTCGAGACGGCTCAGCGGAAATGGGCGTCATCTCGCCTGGAGGAGAGAACCTCCTGGATTTTCTCGAGTTGCGGCAGGTGCTCTCGACTTACCACGAGGACCTCAGGGACCCTCTCTGGTGGCCACAGGAAAGGCCAGTCCCCATGCGAGTTGCTCGGGGGCCTCACGGGATTCCATCCCGTCGATGCCAGGGCCTAAGACCTTGCGTGGAGTCGGTGCCGGAACCTGAGGATTCCTTTCCAGTGCTGACATGGATCTTGGGGTACTTCTGGAGTCTCCCAGCGGAGTCAGTCCTCGTCTCGAGTGGGGGGATGCACGTGCGCTTTCATCCCTATTGTGTAGCAGCAGTGTTGCGCTTCCCTTCGCGTCAATCAATGGTTCTGTGGCTTTTCTCGAGGCTTTCCCACGAGGCTTTCCCACAGGGCTGTCCCACGTGCCACCGTGGTGTGAGTCGATCCTCGCTTGAAATTGGAGGCAGTGAAGGGAAAACAGGTTTCCCAAGAATGGACTGAGACATCTCGGGACTCTGGAATGGTGGCAGGACCCTGGAGTTCCTCTCGCCTTTCCTGTGGAGAACGCCTCCTCTTGAGATGCGACGGAAACGCCGGGAATTCTTTCCCCACCACGCAGGGAAAGGATGCTCCTCTCGATCTTGAGGCGGAAACGGGGCTCCTCTGGATGTGGGCGGGACTCTCGTGCTTCCTCTCGAGTGGAGACTGGTTTGTCGGGGAACTTCTTGAGTTGCAGCAAGGTGTGAAGGACCCTTTGGAAGTTCCAGTTGTCAGATGTGATTAGCCTCGAGACGCCTCAGCGGAAATGGGCCTCATCTCTCTGGAGGGGAGAACCTCCTGGATTTTCTCGAGTTGCGGCAGGTGCTCTCCACTTACGACGGGGACCTCAGGGACCCGCCCTGGTTGCCTCAGGAAAGGTCAGTCCCCATGCAGTTGCTCGGGGCCTCTCGGGATTCCTCTCCCGTCGATGCCGGGGCTTAGACCTTGTGTGGAGTCGGTGCCAGATCCTGAGGATTCCTCTCCAGTGCTGACATGGATCTTGAGGTACTTCTGGAGTCTCCCAGGGTAGACAGTCCTCGTCTCGAGTGGGGCATGCACGTGCGATTCCTCCGAGCTGTAGGCAGCAGTGTCACACTTCCCTTCGCGTGATCAAGGGATTTGTGGCTTTTCCTCGAGGCTTTCCCAGGAGCTTTTCCAGAGGTTTCCTACAGGGCTGTCCACGAGCCACCGTGGTGTGAGTCGATCCTCGCTTGAAAGTCGAGACAGTGCAGGAAAACAGGTTTCCCTGGAATGGACTGAGGCATCTGGGGGACTCTGGGAATGGTGCACGACCTGGAGTTCCTCTCTCCTTTCCTGTGAGAGCGCCTCCTCTTGAGATGCGACGGGAAAGCCGGGAGTTTATTCCCGATCACGCAGGGGAAGGATCCCTCCTCTCGAAGCCAGAGGCGGAAACGGGGCTCCTCTGGATGTGGGCGGGACTCGCGTGTTCCTCTCGAATGGAAACGGGTATGTCGGGGAACTTCTTGAGTTGCAGCAAGGGTGTGAAGGACCCTTTGGAAGTTCCAGATGTTTAGATGTGATTAGCCTCGAGAGTCGCCTCAGGCGGAAATGGGCCTCATCTCGCCTGGAGGGGAGAACGTCCTGGAGTTTTCTCTAGTTGTGGCAGGCACTCCTCGACTTACGACGGGGACCTCAGGGACCCGCCTGCTGTGCCTCAGGAAAAGGCCAGTCCCCATTGCGAGTTGCTCGGGGTCCTCTCTGGGATTCCTCTCCCGTCGATGCTGGTGGCCTAAGACCTTGTGTGGAGTCGTGCCGAACCTGAGCGATTCCTCTCCAGTGCTGACATGGATCTTGGGGTACTTCTGGAGTCTCCCCAGGGAGCCAGTCCTCGTCTCGAGATGGGGCCATGCACGTTGCGATTTCCTCCCGAAGCTGTAGCAGCAGTGTCGACACTTTCCCTTCGCGTGGATCAAGGGATCTGTGGCTTTCACCTCGAGGCTTTCACCAGGAGGCTTTCACACGAGGCTTTTCCCACAGGGCTGTCCCACGTGCCACCGTGGTGTGAGTCGATCCTCGGCCTTGAAAGTCGATGCAGTGCAGGGAAAACCAGGTTTCCCTGGAAATGGACTGAGAACATCTGGGGTCTCTGGGAATGGTGGCACGACCCTGGAGTTCCTCTCGCCTTTCCTGTGGAGAGCGCCTCCTCTTTGGAGATGCGAACGGGAACGCGGGGAATTCTTTCCCCGACCACGCAGGGAAAGGATTCCCTCCTCTCGAGCCTAGGAGGACGGAAACTGGGGCTCCTACTGGTTTGTGGGCGGGACTCTCGTGCTTCCTCTCGAATGGAGACGGGTATGTCGGGGAACTTCTTGAGTTGCAGCAAGGGTGTGAAGGGACCCTTTGGTAAGTTCCAGATGTTAGATGTGATTAGCCTCAAGACGCCTCAGCGGAAATGGGCCTCATCTCGCCTGGAGGGGAGAACCTCTCTGGATTTTCTCGAGTTGCGGACAGGTGCTCTCGACTTACGATCGGGGATCTCAGGGACCCGCTCTGGTGGCCTCAGGAAAGGCCAGTCCCCATGCGAGTTGCTCGGGGGCCTCTCGGGATTCCTCTCCCGTCGATGCCGGGGCCTAAGACTTGTGTGGAGTCGGCTGCCGGAACCTGAGGATTCCTTTCCAGTGCTGACATGGATCTTGGGGTACTTCTGGAGTCTCCCCAAGCGGAGTCAGTCCTCGTCTCGAGTGGGGGCATGCACGTTCGCTTTCCTCCCGAGCTGTAGCAGCAGTGTCGAACTTACCTTCGCGTGGATCAATGGATCTGTGGCTTTTCACTCGAGGCTTTCCCACGAGGCTTTCCACGAGGCTTTCCCACAGGGCTGTCCCACGTGCCACCGTGGTGTGAGTCGATCCTCGGCTTGAAAGTCGAGGCAGTGCAGGGAAAACCGGTTTCCCTGAAATGGACTGAGAAATCTGGGGTCTCTGGGAATGGTGGCACGACCCTGGAGTTCCTCTCGCCTTTCCTGTGGAGAGCGCCTCTTCTTGAGATGCAACGGGAACGCGGGGAATTCTTTCCCACCACGCAGGGAAAAGGATTCCTCCTCTCGAGCCTGGAGACGGAAATGGGGCTCCTCAGTTTGTGGGCGGGGACTCTCGTGCTTCCTCTCGAATGGAGACGGGTATGTCGGGGAACTTCTTGAGTTGCAGCAAGGGTGTGAGGGACCCTTTGTAAGTTCCAGATGTTAGATGTGATTAGCCTCAAGACGCCTCAGCGGAAATGGGCCTCATCTCGCCTGGAGGGGAGAACCTCTTGGATTTTCTCGAGTTGCGACAGGTGCTCTCGTCTTACGTCGGGGATCTCAGGGACCCGCTCTGGTGGCCTCAGGAAAGGCCAGTCCCCATGCGAGTTGCTCGGGGGCCTCTCGGGATTCCTCTCCCGTCGATGCCGGGGCCTAAGAACTTGTGTGGAGTCGGTGCCAGAACCTGAGGTTTCCTCTCCAGTGCTGACATGGATCTTGGGGTACTTCTGGAGTCTCCCCAGGGGAGTCAGTCCTCGTCTCGAGTGGGGGCATGCACCTGCGCTTTCCTCCCGAGCTGTAGCAGCAGTGTCCATGCTTCCCTTCTCGTGGATCAAGGGATCTGTGGCTTTCCCTGAGGCTTTCCCTGGAGGCTTTCCCAGAATGTTTCCCACAGGGCTGTCCCACTGGCACCGTGGTGGGAGTCGATCCTCGGCTTGAAAGTAGAGGCAGTGCAGGGAAAACAGGTTTCCCTGGAATGGACTGAGAAATCTGGGGGACTCTGGGAATGGTGGCACGACCCTGGAGTTCCTCTCGCCTTTCCTGTGGATGAGCGCCTCCTCTTGAGATGCGACGGCAACGCGGGGAATTCTTTCCCCACGACGCAGGGAAAGGATCCCTCCTCTCGAGCTAGGAGGCGGAAACGGGGCTCCTCTGGATGTGGGCGGGACTCACGCGCTTCCTATCGAGTGGAGACGGGTATGTCGCGGAACTTCTTGAGTTGGAGCAAGGGTGTGAAGGACCCTTTGGAAGTTCCAGAGTTAGGTGTGATTAGCCTCCAAGAGGCCTCAGCGCAAATGAGGCCTCATTTCGCCTGGAGGGGAGAACCTCCTGGATTTTCTCGAGTTGCGGCAGGTGCTCTCGACTTACGACGGGGACCTCAGGGACCCGCTCTGGTGGCCTCAGGAAAGCCCAGTCCCCATGCGAGTTGCTCGGGGGCCTCTCGGGATTCCTGTCCCGTCGATGCCGGGGCCTAAGACGATGTGTGGAGTTCGGTGCCGGAACCTGAGGATTCCTCTCCAGTGCTGACATGGATCTTGGGGTACTTCGGGAGTCTCCCCAGGGGAGTCAGTCCTCATTCGAGTGGGGGCATTGAAGAGCGCTTTCCTTCCGAGCTGTAGCAGCAGTGTCATTCTTCCCGTCGAGTGGATCAAGGGATCAGTGGTTTTCCCTCGAGGCTTTCCCATGAGGCTTTCTCACGAGGCTTTCCCACAGGGCTGTCCCACGTGCCACCGTGCTGTGAGTCGATCCTCGGCTTGAAAGTCGAGGCAGTGCAGGGAAAACAGGTTTCCCTGAAATGGACTGAGATATCTGGGGTACTCTGGGAATGGTGGCACGACCCTGGAGTTCCTCTCACCTTTCCTGTTGGAGAGCGCCTCCTCTTGAGTTGTGACGGGAAGACCGGGAATTCTTTCCCGAACACGCAGGGAAAGGATACCTCCTCTCTAGCTGTGAGGCGGAAACGGGGGCTCCTCTGGATGTGGGCGGGACTCTCGTGCTTCCTCTCGAGCGGAGACAGGTATGTCGGGGAACTTCTTGAGTTGCAGCAAGGGTGTGAAGAACCCTTTGGAAGTTCCAGAGGTTTAGGTGTGATTAGCCTCGAGACGCCTCAGCGGAAATGGGCCTCATCTCGCCTGGAGGGGAGAACCTCCTGGATTTTCTCGAGTTGCGGACAGGTGCTCTCGACTTAACGACGGGGAACTCAGGGACCCGCTCTGGTGGCCTCAGGAAAGGCCAGTCCCATGCCGAGTTGCTCGGGGGCCTCTCGGGATTCCTCTCCCGTCGATGCCGTGGGCCTAAGACCTTGTGTGGATCGGTGCCGGAACCTGAGGATTCCTCTCCAGTGCTGACATGGATCTTGGCATCCTTAAAGGCGAGATGAGCCCCATTTCCGCTGAGGCGTCTCAGAGGCTAATCCACACCTAACCTCTGGAACTTCCAAAGGGTCCTTCACACCCTTGCTGCAACTCAAGGAGTTCTCTGACATACCCGTCTACCACTCGAGAGTATCAAGATCTTCCCGCCCACTTTCAGAGGAGCACTGTTTCCACCTCATAGCTCGAGAGGAGGGATCGTTTCCCTGCGTGGTCTGGAAAGCATTCCCGGCGTTCCCGTCGCATCTCAAGAGGAGGCCCTCTCCACAGGAAAGGCCTAGAGAAACTCCAGGGTCGTTCCACCATTCCCAGAGTCCCCCAGATGTCTCTGTCCAATTCCAGGGAAACCTGTTTTCCCTGCACTGCCTCGACTTTTAAGCCGAGGATCGACTCACACCACGGCGGCACGTGGGACAGCCCTGAGGAAAATCCTTGTGGGAAAAGCCTCATTGGAAAGCCTCGAGGGAAAGCTGCAGATCCCTTGATACATGCTAAGGGAAGTGTGACACTGCTTCCACAGATCGGGAGGAAATTGAACGTGCCATGCCCCCACTCGAGACTAGGACTGGACTAACCTGGGGAGACTCCAGAAGAACCCCAAGATCCATGTCCGCACTGGAGAGGAATCCTCACGTTCCGGCACCGACCCCACACAAGGTCTTAGGCCCCCGGAATCGACGGGAGAGGAAACCCAAGAGGCCCCCCGAGCAATTCGCAAGGGGACTGGCCTTTCCTGAGGCCACCAGATCTGGTCCCTGAAGTCCCCGACGTAAGTCGACAGCACCTGCCGCAACTCCGAGAAAATCCAGGAGGTTCTTCCCCTCCAGGTCCAGATGGAGGCCCATTTTCCTGAGGCCTCTCCAGGCTAATCACACCTATCTCTGAACTTCCAAAGGGTCCTTCACACCCTTGCTGCAACTCAAGAAGTTCCCCGACATACCCGTCTCCACTCGAGAGGAAGCACGAGAGTCCCGCCCACATCCAGAGGAGACCCGTTTCGGACTCCTAACTCGAGAGGAGGATCCTTTCCCTGCGTGGTCGGAAAGAATTCCCGGCGTTCCCAACTCATCTCAAGAGGAGGCGCTCTCCACAGGAAAGCCGAAAGGAACTCCAGGTCATGCCACCATTCCCAGAGTCCGCAAATGTCTCAGTCCATTCCAGGGAAACCTGTTTTCCCTGCACTGCCTCGACTTTCAAGCCGAGGATCAACTCACACCACGAAGCAACGAGGGACAGCCTTGTGGGAAACCCTCGAGGAAAGCCTCGATGGAACGCCACAGATCCCATGATCCACGCGAAGGAAAGCGTGACACTGCTGCTACAGCTCGGGAGGAAAGCGCACGTGCATGCCCCACTCGAGACGAGGACTGACTCCCCTGGGGATACTCCAGAAGTACCTCAAGATCCATTTAAGCACTGGAGAGGAATCCTCAGGTTCTGGCACCGACTCCTCACAAGGCCTCAGCCCCGGCATCGACGGGAGAGGAATCCGAGAGGCCCTGAGCAACTCGCATGGGGACTGGCCTTTCCTGAGGCCACCAGAGCGGGTCCTGAGGTCCCGTCGTAAGTCGAGAGCACCTGGGTAACTCGAGAAAATCAAAGAGGTTCTCCCCTCCAGGCGAGATGAGGCCATTTCCGCTGTGGCGTCTCAAGGTTAATCACACTAACTCTGGAACTTCAAAGGGTCCTTCACACCTTTGCTGCAACTCAAGAAGTTCTCTGAGATACCCGTCTCACTCCAGAGGAAGCACGAGAGTCCAACCACATCCAGAAGAGCCCCGTTTCCGCCTCCTAGCTCGAGAGGAGGGATCCTTCCCGCGAAGTTGTGAAAGAATTCCGGCTTTCCCGTCCCATCTCAAGAGGAGGCGCTCTCCACAGGAACCGCAAGAGGAACTCCAGGGTCGTGCCACCATTCCCAGAGTCCCCCAGATATCTCAATCCTTTCCAGGGAAAACTGTTTTCCCTGCACTGCCTCCACTTTCAAGCCGAGGATCGACTCACACCACGGTGGCACGTAGGACAGCCCTGCGGGAAAGCCTCGTGGGAAAGCCTCGTGGAAAGAGGAAAGCACAGATACCTTAATCAACGCGAAGGCGAAGCGTGACACTGGTGCTACAGCTCGGAGGAAAATCGCACGTGCATGCCCCCACACGAGACGAGGACTGACTCCCCCGGGGAGACTCCAGAAGCTACCCCAAGTTCCATGTCAGCACAGGTTCCAGCACCGACTCCACATAAGATCTTAGGCCCGGGCATTGACGGGAGAGGAATTCCGAGAGGCCCC
>NW_017219152.1:0-11543 GCF_001704415.2 Capra hircus | reverse complement strand
TGGAGGGGAGAACCTCCTGGAATTTCTCGAGTTGCGGCAGGTGCTCTCGACTTACGACGGGGACCTCAGGGACCCGCTCTGGTGCATCAGGAAAGGCCAGTCCCCATGCGAGTTGCTCGGGGGCCCTCTCGGGATTCCTCTCCATCGATGCCGGGGCCTAAGACCTTGTGTGGAGTCGCTGTCGGACCTGAGGATTGCTATCCAGTGCTTGACATGGATCTGGGTTACTTACTCTGGAGGCTCCCCAGGGGAGTCAGTCCGCGTCTCCAGTGGGGGCATGAACGTGTGCTCTCCTCCTGAGCTGTAGCAGCAGTGTCACGCTTCCCTTCGCGTGGATCAAGGGATCTGTGGATTTCCTCGAGGCTTTCCCACAAGTCTTTCCCACGAGGCTTTTCCCACAGGGATGTCCCACGTGCCACCGTGGTGTGAGTCGATCCTCAGCTTGAAAGTCTAGGCAGTGCAGGGAAAAAAGTTTTCCCTGGAATGGACTGAGATATCTGGGGGACTGGGAATGTTGGCACGACCCTGGAATTCCTCTCGCCTTTCCTGTGGAGAGCGCCTCCTCTTGAGATGTGACGGAACGCCGGAAATTCTTTCCCAACCACGCAGGGAATGTCCCCTCCTCTCGATCTAGGAAGCGGAAACGGGGCTCCTCTGCATGTGGTCGGGACTCTCGTGCTTCTCCTCTCGAGTGGAGACGAGTATGTCGGGGAACTTCTTGAGTTGCAGAAAGGGTGTGAAGGACCCTTTGGAAGTTCCAGAGGTTAGGTGTGATTAGCCTCGAGACGTCTCAGCGGAAATGTGCGTCATCTCGCCTGGAGGGGAGAACCTCCTGGATTTTCTCGAGTGGCGGCAGCTGCTCTCGACTTATGACGGGGACCTCTTGGACCCGCTCTGATAGCCTCAGGAAAGGCCAGTCCCCATGCGAGCTGCTCGGGGCCTCTCGGGATTCCTCTCCCGTTGATGCCGGGGCATAAGACCTTGTGTGGAGTAGCTGCCGGAACCTGAGGATTCCTATCCAGTGCTGACATGGATCATGGGGGACTTCTGAAGTCTCCCCAGGGGAGTCAGTCCTCGTCTCGAGTGGGGGCTTGCACGTGCGCTTTCCTCCCGAGCTGTAGCAGCAGTGTCACGCTTCCCTTCAGGTGGATCAATTGATCTGTGGCTTTCCCTCGAAGCTTTCCCACGAGGCTTTCCCTAGAGGCTTTCCCAAGAGGCTTTCCCACAGGGCTGTTCCACGTGCCACCGTGGTGTGAGTCGATCCTGGCTTTAAAGTCGAGGCAGTGCAGGGAAAACAGCTTTCCCTGGAATGGACTGAGACATCTGGGGGACTCTGGAATGGTGGCACGACCCTGGAGTTCCTCTCGCCTTTACTGTGGAGAGCGCTCCTCTTGAGATGCGACGGGAACGCCGGAATTCTTTCCCCACACGCAGGGAAAGGATCCCTCCTCTCGAGCTAGGAGGCGGAAACGGGGCTCCTCTGGATGTGGTCGGACTCTCGTGCTTCCTCTCGAGTGGAGACGGGTATGTCGGGAACTTCTTGAGTTGCAGCAAGGGTGTGAAGGACCTTTGGAAGTTCAGAGGTTAGGTGTGATTAGCCTGGAGACCCTCAGCGAAATGTGAGTCATCTCGCCTGGAGGGGAGAACTCCTGGATTTTCTCGAGTGGCGGCAGCTGCTCTCGACTTACGACAGGATGTCAAGGAGCCCGCTCTGGTGACCCATGGAAAGGCCAGTCCCCATGCGAGTGCTCGGGGCGTCTCGGGATTCCTCTCCCGTCAATGCGGGCTAAGACCTTGTGTGGAGTCGTGCCGGAACCTGAGGATTCCTCTCCAGTGCTGACATGGATCTGGGGACTTCTGGAGTCTCCCCAGGGAGTCAGTCCTCGTCTCGGAGTGGGGCATGCACGTGCGCTTTCCTTTCGAGCTGTAGCAGCAGTGTTAGCTTTCCTTCGGTGGATCAAGGGATCTGTGTCTTTCCCTCGAGGCTCTCCCACGAGGCTTTCCCACGAGGATTTCCCACAGGGCTGTCCCACGTGCCACCGTGTGTGAGTCGATCCTGGGCTTTGAAAGTCGAGGCAGTGCAGGGAAAACAGGTTTCCCTGGAATGGACTGAACATCCAGCGGACTCATGGGAATGGTGGCACGACCCTGGAGTTCCTCTCGCCTTTCTGTGGAGAGCGCCTCCTCTTGAGATGACACAGGAACGCCGGGAATTTTTTCCGACCACGCAGGGAAAGGATCCCTCCTCTCGAGTTAGGAGGCGGAAACGGGGCTCCTCTGGATGTGGCGGGACTCTCGTGATTCCCTCGAGTGGAGACGGGTATGTCGTGGAACTTCTTGAGTTGCAGCAAGGGTGTGAAGGACCCTTTGGAAGTTCCAGTTGTTAGATGTGATTAGCCTCGAGACGCATCAGCAGAAATGGGCCTCATCTCGCCTGGAGGGGAGAACCTCCTGGATTTTCTCGAGTTGCGGCAGGTGCTCTCGACTTACGACGGGGACCTCAGGGACCCGCTCTGGTGGCCTCAGGAAAGGCCAGTCCCCATGCGAGTTGCTCGGGGGCCTCTCGGGATTCCTCTCCCGTCGATGCCGGGGCCTAATATCTTGTGTGGAGTCGGTGCCGGAACCTGAGGATGCCTCTCCAGTGCTGACATGGATTTGGGGACTTCTGGAGTCTCCCCAGGGAGTCAGTCCTCGTCTCGAGTGGGGGCATGCCGTGCGCTTTCCTCCCGAGCTGTAGCAGCAGTGTCACGCTTCCCTTCGCGTGGATCAACGGATCTTTGGCTTTTCCTCTAGGCTTTCCCACGAGGCTTTCACACGAGGCTTTCCCACAGGGCTGTCCACGTGCCACCGTGTGTGAGTCGATCCTCGGCTTGAAAGTCGAGGCAGTGCAGGGAAAACAGGTTTCCCTGGAATGGACTGAGACATCCAGGGGACTCTGGGAATGGTGGCACAACCCTGGAGTTCCTCTTGCCTTTCCTGTGGAGAGCGCCTCCTCTTGAGATACAACCGAGAACGCCGGGAATTCTTTCCCGACCACGCAGGGATAGGATCCCTCCTCTCGAGCTAGGAGGCGGAAACGGGGCTCCTCTGGATGTGGGCGGGACTCTCGTGCTTCCTCTCGAGTGGAGACGGGTATGTCGGGGATCTTCTTGAATTGCAGCAAGGGTGTGAAGGATCCTTTGGAAGTTCCAGAGTTTTCAGTGTGATTAGCCTCGAGGCGCCTCAGCGGAAATGGGCCTCATCTCGCCTGGAGGGGAGAACCTCCTGGATTTTCTCTAGTTGCGGCAGGTGCTCTCGACTTAGCATTGGACCTCAGGGACCCGCTCTAGTGCCCTCAGGAAAGGCCCGTCCCCATGCGAGTTGCTCGTCGGCCTCCAGCGATTCCTCTCCCGTCTATCCGGGGCCTGAGACCTTGTGTGGAGTCGGTGCCGGAACCTGAGGATTCCTCTCCAGTTCTGACATGGATCTTGGGGTACTTCTGGAGTCTCCCAGGGGAGTCAGTCCTCGTCGCGAGTGTGGCGTGCCTGTGCGCTTTCCTCCCGAGCTTTAGCAGCAGCGTCACGCTTCCCTTTACGGGGATCCAGGGATCTGTGGCTTTCTCTGTAGGCTTTCCCACGAGGCTTTCCCGACTAGGCTCTTCACAGTGCTGTCCCACGTGCCACCGAGGTCTGAGTCGATCCTCGGCATGAAAGTCGAGGCATTGCGGGGAAAACAGGTTTCCCTGGAATCGACTGAGACTTCTGAGGGCTCTGGGAATGCTGGCACGACCCTGAGTTCCTCTCGCCTTTCCTGTGGAGAGCGCCTCTTCTTGAGATGCGATGGGAACGCCGGAAATTCTTTCCCGACCACGCAGGGAAAGGATCCCTCCTCTCGAGCTATGAGGCTGAAACGGGGCTCTTCTGGTTGTGGGCGGGACTCTCGTGCTTCCTTTCGAGTGGAAACGGGTATGTCGGGGAAATTCTTGAGTTGCAGCAAGGGTGTGAAGGGCCCTTTGGAAGGTCCAGAGGTTACGTGTGATTAGCCTCGAGATGCCTCAGCGCAAATGGGTCTCATCTCGCCTGGAGGGGAGAACCTCCTGGATTTTCTCGAGTTGCGCCAGGTGCTCTCGACTTACAACGGGGACCTCAGGGACCCGCTTTGGTGGCCTCAGGAAAGGCCAGTCCCCATGCGAGTTGCTCGGAGCCTCTCGTGATGTCTCTCCCTCTCCAGTGCTGTCTTGGATCTTGACTGGCCTTTCCTGAGGCCACCAGAGCGGGTCCCTGCGGTCCCCGTCGTAAGTCGAGAGCACCTGCCGCAACTGGAGAAAATCAAGGATGTTTTCCCCTCCAGGCAAAATGAAGCCTATTTCCGCTGACACATCTCAAGGCTAAGCACACTTAAACTCTGGAACTTCCAAAGGGTCGTTCACACCCTTGCTGCAAATCAAGAAGTTCCCCGACATACCCGTCTCCACTCAAGAGGAAGCACGATAGTTCCGCCCACATCCAGAGGAGCCCCGTTTCCGCCCCCTACCTCGAGAGGAGGGATCCTTTCCACACAAAGTCTTAGGCTCCGGCATCGACTGGGAGAGGAATCCCGAGAGGCCCCCGAGCAACTTGCATGGGGACTGGCCTTTCCTGAGGCCACCAGAGCGGGTCCCTGAGGTCCCTGTCGTAAGTCGAGAGCACCTGCCGCAACTCGAGAAAATTCAGGAGGTTCTCCCCTCCAGGCGAGATGAGGCCCATTTCCGCTGAGGTGTCTCGAGGCTAATCACATCGAACCCCTGGAAACTTACAAAGGGTCCTTCACACCCTTGCTGCAACTCAAGAAGTTCCGCGACATACCCGTCTCCACTCGAGAGGAAGCTCGAGAATCCCGCCCACATCCAGAGGAGCCCCGATTCCGCCTCCTAGCTCGAGAGGAGGGATCCTTTCCCTGCGTGGTGGGGAAAGAATTTCCGGCGTTCCCGTTGCATCTCAAGAGGGGGTGCTCTCCACAGGAAAGGCGAGAGGAAGTCCAGGGTCGTGACACCATTCCCAGAGTCCCCCAGATGTCTCAGTCCATTCCAGGGAAAACTGTTTTCCCTGCACTGCCTCGACTTTCAAGCCCAGGGTCGACTTTCACCACGGTGGCACGTGGGACAGCCCTGTGGGAAAGCCTCGTGGGAAAGTTTCGTGGGAAAGCCTCCAGGGAAAGCCACAGATCCCTTGATCCAGGCGAAGGGAAGCGTGACACTGCTGCTACAGCTCGGGAGGAAAGCACACGTGCATGCCCCCACTCGAGACGAGGACTGACTCCCCTGGGAAGACTCCAGAAGTACCCCAAGATCCATGTCAGCACTGGAGAGGAATCCTCTGGTTCTGGCACCGACTCCAAACAAGGTCTTAGGCCCCGGCATCGACGGGAGAGGAATCCTGAGAGGCCACCGTGGAACTCGCATGGGGACTGGCATTTCCTCAGGCCAACAGAGCGGTTCCCTGAGGTCCCCGTCATAGGTCGAGAGCACCTGCCGCAACTTGAGAAAGTCCAGGTGGTTGTCCCTTCCAGGAGAGATGGGCCCATTTCCGCTGGGGCGTCTCGAGGCTAATCACACCTAAGCTCTGGAATTTCCAAAGGGTCCTTCACACCCTTGCTGCAATTCAAGAAGTTCCCCGACATACCCGTCTCCACTCGAGAGGAGGAACGAGAGTCCCGCCCACATCCAGAGGAGCCCCGTTTCCGTCTCATAGCTCGAGAGGAGGGATCCTTTCCCAGTGTGATAGCGAAAGAATTCTCGGGAGTCACTCTCCACAGGAAAGGCGAGAGGAATTCCCTGTCATGCCACCATTCCCAGAGTCCCCCAGATGTCTCAGTCAATTCCAGGAAATCCTGTTTTCCCTGCACTGCCTCAGACTTTCAAGCCGAGGATCAACTCACACCACGGTGGTAGGTGGGACAGCCCTGTGGGAAAGCCTCGTGGGAAAGCCTCGAGGGAAAGCCACAGATCCCTTGATTCACGCGAAGGGAAGCGTGACACTGCTGCTACAGCTCGGGAGGAAAGCGCACGTGCATGCCCCACTCGAGACGAGGACTGACTCCCCTCGGGAGACTCCAGTAGTACCCCAAGATCCATGTCAGCACTGGAGAGGAATCCTCAGGTTCCGGCACCGACTCCGTACAAGGTCTCAGACCCCGGCATCAATGGGAGAGGAATCCCGAGAGGCCATCGAACAACTCGCATGGAGACTGGCCTTTCCTCAGGACACCGGAGAGGGTCCCTGAGGTCCCCGTCGTAATTCTAGAGCACCTGCCACACTCGAGAAAATCCAGGAGGTTCTCCCCTCCAGGCGAGATGAGGCCCATTTCCGCTGAGGCGTCTCGAGGCTAATCACACCTAACCTCTGGAACTTCCAAAGAGTCTTTCACAGTCATGCTGCAACTCAAGAAGTTCCCGGACACACCCGTCTCCACTCCAGAGGAAGCACGAGGGTCCCGGCCACATCCAGAGGAGCTCCGTTTCCGCCTCCAAGCTAAAGATGAGGGATCCTTCCCTGCTTCCTCGGGATAGAATTCCCGACGTTGCCGACACTTCTCAAGAGGAGGCCCACTGCACAGGAAAGGCGAGAAGAACTCATGGGTCGTGCCACCATTCCAAGAGTCCCCCAGATATCTCAGTCCATTCCAGAGGATCCTGTTTTCCCTGCACTGCTTCGACTTTCACGCCGAGGATCGACTCACACCACGGTGGCACGTGGGAGGGCCCAGTGGGAAAGCCTCGTGGGAAAGCCTTGAGGGAAACCCTAGATCCCTTGATCCACGCGAAGGGAAGCGTGACACTGCTGCTACAGCACGGGAGGAAAGCGCACGTGCATGCCCCACTCGAGACGAGGACTGACTCCCCTTGGGAGACTCCAAAAGTACCCCAACATGCATGTCAGCCTTGGAGAGGAATCCTCAATTCCGGCCCCGACTCCACACAAGGTCTTAGGCCCTGGCATCGACGGGAGTGGAATAGCAACAGGCCCTCTAGCAACTCGCATGGGGACTGGCCTTTCCTGAGGTCACCAGAGCGTGTCCCTGAGGTCCCCGTCGTAAGTCGAGAGCACCTGCCGCAACTCGGTAAAATCCAGGCGGTTTTCCCCTCCAGGAGAGATGAGGCCCGTTTCCCCTGAGGTGTCTCGAGGCTAATCACACGTGACCTCTGGAACTTCCAAAGAGTCTTTCACAGTCATGCTGCAACTCAAGAAGTTCCCGACATACCCGTCTCCACTCAAGAGGAAGCACGAGTGTCCCGGCCACATCCAGAGGAGCTCCGTTTCCGGCTCGTAGCTCGAGATGAGCGATCCTTTCCCTTATTGGTCGGGAAAGAATTCCCGGCATTCCCATCGCATCTCAAGAGGAGGCGCTCTGCAAAGGAAAGGGGAGATGAACTGCAGGGTCGTGCCACCATTCCGAGACTCACCCAGATGTCTCAGTCCATTCCACAGGAACCTGTTTTCCCTGCACTGCCTTGGCCTTCATGCCGAGGATCGACTCACACCACTGTCACACGTGGGACAGCCCTGTGGGAAAGCCTAGTGGGAAAGACTCGAGGGAAAGCGACAGATCCCTTGGTCCAGGCATGGGGAAGCGTGACACTGCTGCTACAGCATGGGAGGAAAGGGCACGCTCATGCCCCCACTCGAGACGAGGCCTGACTCCCTTGTGGAGACTCGAGAAGTACCACAAAATCCATGTCAGCACTGGCAGAGGAATCCTCAGCTTCCGGCCCCGACTCCACACAAGGTCTTAGGCCCCGGCATCGACGGGAGAGGAATCACGAGAGGCCCCTAGCAACACGCATGATGACTGGCGTTTCCTGCGGCCACCAGAACGGGTCCCTGAAGTCCCCGTCGTAACTCGAGAGCACCTTGCTGAAACTCGGGAATATCCAGGAGCCTCTCCATTCCAGGCGACATGAGGCCCATTTCTGCTGAGGCATCTCGAGACTAACCACACCTAACCTCTGGAACTTCCAAAGGGTCCTTCACACCCTTGCTGCAACTCAAGAAGTTCCCCGACATACCCGTTCCTCTTCACATTCAGCCATAATGGTGGTGTCATCTGCATATCTAAGTTTATTGATATTTCTACCGGCAATCTTGATTCCAGCTCATGTATCTTCCATCCCAGCATTTTTCATGATGTACTCTGCATAGAAGTTAAATAAACAGGGTGACAATATACAGCCTTTGCATACTCCTTTTCCTTTTTGGAACCAGTCTGTTGTTCCATGTCCTACTCTAACTGTTGCTTCCTGACCTTCATCCAGATTTCTCAAGAGGCAGGTTAGGTGGTCTGGTATTCCCATCTCTTTCAGAATTGTGGCTAAAACAACAGTATAAGGACCTTTCCGATGTCAGGCCAAGGAATTGTGTTTCCAGTCATTGAGCCACACCTGATCACTGAGCACAAATTCATGAATCTCTTCCTCAAGGGGGAATGAGATTCTTTTTTATACAAACTTAGTTACCTGATTTATTACCTTACCTAATTGTTCCATCTGCTGTGAAATCCCACCCCCTTACTTGTGGCAAATCTGCTAACACCTGCCTCACTGTGGGAGGGGGTCTCCCATAGAAAATTTCATAAGGACAACAACTATGGGAACGTGCAGTTACCCGTAATATGAGTAAGTCTGCCGGAAGCAAGCCCATCCATGTACAGTCAGTCTCTATGATCCATTTTGAAAGTGTCTCTTCAAGAGTTTGATTGTTTCTTTCCACCATTCCAGAACACTGGGGGCCTATATGCTGTATGTAATTTCCACTGATATTTAGAGCTTCACATACCTGTTAATTAACGCGGCTGCAAAGACAGGGCCATTGTCGGATTCTATACTGGTTGGAAACCCAAGTCTTGGGAATTATTTCTCAAATCAGCGAGCTACTTCGTTTTCTTTTTCAGATCAGGTAGGGAAGGCCTCTGCCCAACCGGAGAAGGTACCTACTATTCTAGTAAGTTATGATAACAGGTGACTGCCTTTGCTTCCCCGAAGGACACTCGCTTTCCCTGCATCCTGAGAACTCCACGTCTCAGCCAGTTGGAAAAGCGCTTCTTGGAGGTCATTATTCAGGGGCAATTTCCCCTGGAGCCCGGGGCCATAGGGAGCGGCTGCACACTCCCAGGGAAAGGCAGAGCCACAGCCACACATCTGTCCCATCCCCTTTGCTCTGTAGGAGAGCTCTAGTGAGCCTAGGTCTGTCAGGAAAATTCTTGGCTCCTATGGGGACACTATTCTATGTGTGAAACTGCATCCAGGACCTAGGGGCCACCAGGGCGCCTGTTTCTCTCGGGGGCGGAGGGGTGGGGGGCCTGAAGCAGTGCGGCCCAGCAACAGCTTCCACATCCATCCAATTGCTCTTTTCTTACCTCTGATAGAACTAGCTTTGTTCCAGCCTTTGGCAATTTGGAGGCAAGCGGGCCCCACTTCCTCCCCAAGGAGGCATCTGACCTAATTTGAGTGGAAAGGCCCCTCACGGAGCTGAACCCAGGAAGGCACCCAGTCATGTCTGACACATTCCTGCATCCTGCTTCTTCATGAGCAATACCGCTATAAGCTAGGAATGTCTTTCCAAGGCTCAGAAAGGACAGGGGGAGATGCATGGTGCTGCCTCTGGAATTTCGGTCCTCTGAGCAGACCTGGAGGTCTCCCCTTGAAGGAGCTAACCAGTTTCTCTCCAAATACAGGCTTGCAAACACACACTGGGTGGCTGCCTCTTCTTCCCTGAAGGAGCGATCACTTTCCCCGCATCCTGTGCAACTCTGCATCCCAGCCTGCTGGAAAAGCGCTTCTTGGAGGTCATTTTTCAGGGACAATTTTCCATGGAGCCCGGGGCTGTAGGGAGGGCCCCATGCTCGCTGTGAAAGGCAGAGTCACATCCACAGTCTGTTCTACCCTTTTGCCCTGTGGGAGAGCTCTAGTGAGCCTAGGTCTGTCAGGAAAATTCTTGGCTCCTATGGGGACACACCCTGTGTGTTAACCTGCATATCGGACCTAGGGGCCACAGGGTGCCTGTTCCTCTCGGGGGGACCCTGAAGTGGTGTGGACCAGCAACAGCCTGAACATCCATCCGATTGCTCTTTTCTTCCTTCTGATACAGCTAGCTTTGCTTCTCGCTTTGGCATTTCGGAAGCCAGGGGGAGCCCCACCGCTGTTGTCCTGGGGTCTATTGGAGGTACCGGGTCTATTGGACCCCAGCATGGCACCCGACCCCCTCAGACACACTCCCGCAGCCTCCTTCCCCATGGGCAGGACTGTTCTGACCTAGGAACGTGTTCCCAAGGCTCAGAAAATGCAGGGAGACACACGGCCCTGACTCTGGAACTGAGGCCATTGGAGCAGGCCTGGAGGTCTGACGTCTGAGACGCCAAACACTTGCTGCAAGATACAGGTGTGAAAACACACTCTCTGGGGCTGCCTTTCCTTCCTCCAAGGAAGATAGCTTTTCCAGTCTCCTCCGTGCTGAGTCATACAAGGCTGGAAAGGTCTGGCTTAGAGGGCATTTCTCAGCGGCAATGGCCCCTGAGGCCCTGCACACAGGGAGGGATCCTACCCTCCCGGGGAAGTCAAAGCAACCTCCAAACAGCTGTTCTATCATGTTTCCTCTGCAGGAGGGAGCTAGTGAGCCCAGGTCTGTCTGGAACGTTCTTGGATCCTGCGGGGAAATCATCCTGGGAGCCCACCTGGATACCAGTCGTAGGGGCTAAAATTCGCATTTTCCTTCCTTGGAGCCCTAACGCAGTACAGGCCTAGCAACTGCTTGAAAATCCATCCTGTTGCTGTTTTCTTCCCTCTGACAGAGCGAGCTTTGCTCCCCATTTTGGGATTTCACAAGCAAGGTGGTGGCCTGCCAACTCCTTGCCTGGGGTCCATTGGAGGTGCAAGGTGCCCTCGACCAGGTGACCCCAGCATGACACCTGGCCCCCTCAGACACACTCCCGCAGCCTGCTTCCCCATGGGCAGGACTGCTCTCACCTAGGAATGTGTTTGGCAAGGCCAGGAAACTGCAGGGAGACACAAGGCCCTGATTCTGGCATTGAGTCTGTTGGAACAGGCCTGCAGGTCTTCTGTCTAACAAGCCAAACACTTGCTGCAAGATACAGGCCTGAAAACACACTCTTGGGCTGCCTTTCCTTCCTCCAAGGAAGAGAGTTTTCTCAGACTCCTGTGGCTGAGAGCCACACAGGGCTGAAAAGCACTTGCTGGGAGATTCTTTTTCATTGGCATGGCCCCTGAGGCCCTGTGCTCAGGGAGGGCTCCCTCCTCCCAGGGAAAGCAAAGGAAGCTCCAAACGGCTGTTCAATCATGTTTCTGAGAGAGTCATTGCCAAGGCAGGTTTCTAAGAAGTTCAAGGGTCCCCAAGGAGAGAGGGCTCTAGAATTCTCAAGGAGGAAGAAAGGACAAACTGTTTTCCCCTCTACATTCCTTAGGATTATATAACAATCATGCATCCTTCTTGAGGACGGTCTCTGGAAAAAACCTTCTGGCTAATCCTGTTATCTTAAAATGCAAAATTATGGGAGTAGGTCTAGTGAGTCTTTAG
>NW_017219151.1:0-11543 GCF_001704415.2 Capra hircus | reverse complement strand
CCAGAGTCCCCCAGATGTCTCAGTCCATTCCAGGAAACCTATTTTCCCAGCACTGCCTCCACTTTCAAGCCGAGGATCGACTCACACCACGGTGGCACGTGGGACAGCCCAGTGGGAAAGCCTCGTGGGAAAGGCTCGTGGAAAGCCTCGTGGGAAAGCCTCGACGGAAAGCTACAGATCCCTTGATCCATGCGAAGGGAAGCGCGACACTGCTGCTACATCTCGGAAGGAAACCGCACGTGCATGCCCCACTCGAGACGAGGACTGACTCCCCTGGGAGACTCCAGAAGTACCCCAAGATCCATGTCAGCACTGGAGAGGAATCCTCAGGTTCTGGCACTGACTCCACACAAGGTCTTAGGCCCCAGCATCGACGGGAGATGAAACCCGAGAGGCCCCCGAGAGGCCCCCGAGAGGCCCCAAGCAACTCCCATGGGGACTGGCTTTTCTGAGGCCACCAGAGCGGGTCCCTGAGGTCCCCGTCGTAAGTCGAGAGCACCTGCCGCAACTCGAGAAAATCCAGGAGGTTCTCCCCTCCAGCTAGATGAGGCCCATTTCCGCTGAGGCGTCTGCGAGGCTAGTCACACCTAACCTCTGGAACTTCCAAAGGGTCCTTCATACCCTTGCTGCAACTCAGGAAGTTCCCCGACATACCCGAATCCACTCGAGAGGAAGCACGAGAGTCCCGCCCACATCCAGAGGAGCCCCGTTTCCGCCTCCTAGCTCGAGAGGAGGGATCCTTTCCCTGCGTGGTCGGGAAGAATTTCCGGCGTTCCCGTCCCATCTCAAGTGCAGGCGCTCTCCACAGGAAAGGCGAGAGGAACTCCAGGGTTGTGGCACATTCCCAGAGTCCCCCAGATGTCTCAGTCCATTCCAGGGAAACCTGTTTTCCCTGCACTGCCTCGACTTTCAAGCCGAGGATCGACTCACACCACGGTGGCACGTGGGACAGACTTGTGGGAAAGCCTCGTGTGATAGCCTCGAGGGGAAAGCCACAGATCCCTTGATCCACGCGAAGGGAAGGGTGACACTGCTGCTACAGCTCGGGAGGAAAGCGCACGTGCATACCCCCTCTCGAGACGAGGACTGACTCCCCTGGGGAGACTCCAGAAGTACCCCAAGATCCATGTCAGGACTGGAGAGGAATGCTCAGGTTCCGGCACCGACTCCACACAAGGCCTTAGGCCCCGGCATCGATGGGAGAGGAATCCCGAGAGGCCCCTGAGCAAATGGCATGGGGACTGGCCTTTCCTGAGGCCACCAGAGCGGGTCCCTGAGGTCCCCGTAGTAATTCGAGAGCACCTGCCGCAACTTGAGAAAATCACGGAGGTTCTCCCTTCTTGGCGAGATGAGGCACATTTCCACTGAGTTGTCTCAAGGCTAATCACAGCTAACCTCTAGAACTTCCAAAGGGTCCTTCACACCCTTTCTTCAATTCAAGAAGATCCCCAACATACCAGTCTTCACTCGAGAGGAAGAACGAGAGTCCCGCCCACATCCAGAGGAGTCCCGTTTCCGACTCCTAGCTCGAGAGGAGGGATCCTTTCCCTGCGTGGTCGGGAAAGAATTCCCGAAGTTCCCGTCACATCTCAAGAGGGGGCGCTCTCCACAAGAAAGGCGAGAGGAACTCCAGGGTCGTGCCACCATTCACAGAGTCCCACAGATGTCTTAGTCCATTCCAGGGAAACCTGTTTTCCCTGCACTGCCTCGACTTTCAAGAAGAGGATCGACTCACAAAATGGTGGCAGGTGGGACAGCCCTGTGGGAAAATCTCGTGGGAAACCCTCGTGGGAAACCTCGAGGGAAAGCCACAGATTACTTGATCCACGCAAAGGGAAGCGTGACAAGCTGCTACAGCTCGGGAGGAAAGCGCACATGCATGCCCCCACTCGAGACGAGGACTTTCTCCCCTGGGGAGACTCCAGAAGTAGCCCAAGATCCATGTCAGCACTGGAAAGGAAGCCTCAGGTTCAGGCACCGACTCCACACAAGGTCTTAGGCCCCGGCATCAACGGGAGAGGAATCCTGAGAGACCCCTGAGCAACTCGCATGGGGACTGGCCTTTCCTGAGGCCACCAGAGCGGGTCCCTGAGGTCCTGGTCGTAAGTCGAGAGCACCTGCCCCAACTTGAGAAATTCCAGGAGGTTCTCCGCTCCAGGGGACATGAGGCCCATTTCCACTGAGGCGTCTGGAGGCTAATCACATCTAACATCTGGAACATCCAAAGGGTCTTTCACACCCTTGCTGCAACTCAAGAAGTTCCCCGACATACCCGTCTCCACTCGAGAGGAAGCACGAGAGTTCTACCCACATCCAGAGGAGCCCCGTTTCCGCCTCCTAGCTCGAGAGGACGGATCCTTTCCCTGCGTGGTCGGGAAAGAATTCCCGGCGTTCCTGTCGCATCTCAAGAGGAGTCCCTCTCCACAGGAAAGGCGAGAGGAACTCCAGGGTCGGGCCACCATTCCCAGAGTCCCCCAGATGTCTCAGTCCATTCCAGGGAAACCTGTTTTCCCTGCACTGCCTCGACTTTCAAGCCGAGGATCGACTCACACCACGGTGGCACGTGGGACAGCCCTGTGGGAAAGCCTCGTGGGAAAGCCTCGAGGGAAAGCCACAGTTCCTTTGATCCACGCGAAGGGAAGCGTGATATTGCTGCTAAAGCTCGGGAGGAAAGCGCACGTGCATGCCCCCACTCGGGACGAGGATTGACTCTCCTGGGGAGACACCAGAAGTACCCCAAGATCCATGTCAGCACTGGAGAGGAATCCTCAGGTTCCGGCACCGACTCCACACAAGATCTTAGGCCCCGGCATCGACGGGAGAGGAATCCCGAGAGGCCGCCGAGCAACTCGCAAGGGGACTGGCCTTTCCTGAGGCCACCAGAGCGGGTTCCTGAGGTCCCGGTCATAAGTCGAGAGGACCTGCCGCAACTCGAGGAAATCCAGGAGGTTCTCCCCTCCAGGCGCGATGAGGCCCATTTGCGCTGAGGCTTCTCGAGGCTAATCACACCTAACCTCTGGAACTTCCAAAGGATCCTTCACACCCTTGCTGAAACTCAAGAAGTTACCCCACATACCCGTCTCCACTCGAGAGGAAACACGATAGTCCCACCCACATACAGAGGAGCCCTGTTTCCACCTCCTAGCTCGAGAGGAGGGATCCTTTCCCTGCGTGTTCGGTCAAGAATTCCCGGCGTTCCCGTCGCATCTCAAGAGGAGGCGCTCTCCACACGAAAGACGAGAGGAACCCCAGGGTCGTGTCACCATTCCCAGAGTCCCCCATGTGTCTCAGTCCATTCCAGGGAAAACTGTTTTCCCTGCACTACCTGGACTTTCAAGCCGAGGATCTACTCACACCACTGTAGCACGTGGGACAGCCCTGTGGAAAAGCCT
The DNA here is from genome assembly GCF_001704415.2 of Capra hircus. Taxonomy (NCBI): domain Eukaryota; kingdom Metazoa; phylum Chordata; class Mammalia; order Artiodactyla; family Bovidae; genus Capra; species Capra hircus. Next base: position 8,151 of record NW_017219151.1, on the reverse strand, counting down.
CGTGGGAAAGCCTCGAGGGAAAGCCTCGAGGGAAAGCCAGAGATCCCTTGATCCACGCGAAGGGAAGCGTGACACTGCGGCTACAGCTGGGGAAGAAAGCGCACGTCCATGCCCCCACTGGAGACGAAAACTGACTCCCCTGGGGAGACTCCAGAAGTACCCCAAGATCCATGTCAGCACTGGAGAGGAATCCTCAGGTTCTGGCTCCGACTCCACACAAGGTTTTAGGTCCCGACATCGACGGGAGAGGAATACCGAGACGCCCCCGAACATCTCGCATGGGGACTGGCCTTTCCTGAGGCCACCAGAGCGGGTCCCTGAGGTCCCCGTCGTAAGTCGAGAGCACCTGCCGCAACTCGAGAAAATCCAGGAGGTTCTCCCCTCCAGGTGAGATGAGGCCCATTTCCGCTGAGGCGTCTCGAGGCTATTCACACCTAACCTCTGGAACTTCCAAAGGGTCCTTCACACCCTTGTTGCAACTCAAGAAGTTCCCCGACATATCCGTCTCGACTCGAGAGGAAGCACGAGAGTCCCGCCCACATGCAGAGCAGCCCCGTTTCCGCCTCATTGGACGAGAGGAGGAATCCTTTCCCTGCGTCGTGGGGAAAGAATTCCCCGCGTTCCCGTCGCATCTCAAGAGGAGGCGCTCTCCACAGGAAAGGCGAGAGGAACTCCAGGGTCGTGCCACCATTTCCAGAGTCCCCCAGATGTCTCAGTCCATTTCAGGGAAATCTGTTTTCCCTGCACTGCCTCAAATTTCAAGCCGAGGATCGACTCACACCACGGTGGCACGTGAGACAGCCCTGTGGGAAAACTTCCTGGGAAAGCCTCCAGGGAAAGCCTCAAGGGAAAGCCACAGATCCCTTGATCCTCGAGAAGGGAAGCGTGACACTGCTGCTACAGCTCGGGAGGAAAGCGCACGTGCTTGCCCCCTATCGCGATGAAGACTGACTCCCCTAGGGAGACTCCAGAAGTACCCCAAGATCCATGTCAGCACTGGAGAGGAATCCTCAGGTTCCGGCACCGACTCCACACAAGGTCTTATGCCGGGTCCAGCCCCGGTGAATCCAGGGAATTCGAAGGGTGGACGGCGTTGGCGTGGAAAGACTTGTTTATTTATTAATGTAAGATTAGATTAGGAAACTATAGTGTAGTAAGAAGATTAAGTGGAGGAAGAGGGCTGAATAGCTTGGTTTACGCGGAAGGCCAATAAAATTCCAGACAAGGAATTTGCACCACCTACGTTGGGCCACCGGCGCCCGCTTGAATATCTAAGGGTGCCTCGCCTTAAGCTCCCTTTCGTGCGGGTCTTAACAGCCAGGGCAAGTAAGTAGACCTGGCGAGCCTCCGCACTCCAGGTGGAGATTCAGCCTGAAGTTAAACTAAAGAGCAAAGAGAAGGAAGGTAGAGAAGAAGAAAGAGAGAGAAAGACACGGGGGGAGCCAGAGTCCCAAGAAACCAGGCTGAGAGACTAGTTCGAGAAGCTGGTCCGAGAAACTGGCCCCCCGGCCCCTGGCCTCCTCCTTTATTGTTCAGAAGGCCTTTTATACTTTTGATAAAACTTGGAGATCAATGGATAACACAAAATTATGTAGCGTTCGCAACCCAGATTCTTTCTGTATATCATTTTGTATACAAAAGGTCTCAGGTGATTTACATTATCTTCTGGCCAAGAGGCTTGTTAACACTTTTTGGCTCTCTTCCTTAATGAATGTTAATTTTGTTTCCCCTGAAGTGTTTTTCTTTAATCTGCATCTCCTTAAAGCATTAAACTTACATCTCTATAGAACAAAGGTGCAGTGGGTTATAACAAAGAAGGTACTTAACTCAAAGATCTAATGTTGCTAATACCAGGTCTACTACTTGTTTTTCTATATACCAACTATATCTAAAAATAAAGGATATGAAATTTGGCAGTAAGCATTGACCCAAAAAATGAAACTTTTAATCAGTCCTATTCTAAAGATTTTGACTCCTCGAAAGCTCCTGCATTCCTAGGATGTTTTAAGCTTCCTGTGCCTCCTGCGGTCAGGAGGCCTCAAACAATCACAAGCGCAGCTGTACGAGTCCTACAGGCAGGCTAGAAAGCCATCAGAGGGTTTTTGGATTGAAACACTCTTTCAAATGCAGAAGACTAACACGCTGAATTGACTTTTTCCAGAAAAGGTCAGAAGAGTGAAAAAGCAGAGCACAAAAACCGGCAGATTTTTGTTGGGGTATATGCTTAAAAATTTCCAGAGGGGTCCCTGAAGTCTGAGCACGCCTTGCGTATGTCAGCTTCCTTCCTCTTAAACTTGTCACGGGCGGGCTTCCTCACACTGGCTCCCGGCAGTCTTAGGCCCTGGCATCGACGGGAGAGGAATCCCGAGAGGCCCCCGAGCAAATGGCATGGGGACTGGCCTTTCCTGAGGCCACCAGAGCGGGTCCCTGAGGTCCCCGTCATAAGTCGAGAGCACCTGCCGCAACTCGAGAAAATCCAGGAGGTTCTCCCCTTCAGGCGAGATTAGGCCCATTTCCGCGGCAGCGTCTCGAGGCTAATCACACCTAACCTCTGGAACTTCCAAAGGGTCCTTCATACCCTTGCTGCAAGTCAAGAAGTTCCCCGACATACCCGTCTCCACTCGAGAGGAATCACGAGAGTCCCTCCCTCATTCAGAGGAGCGCCGTTTCCGCCTCCTAGCTCGAGAGGAGGGATCTTTCCCTGCGTGGTCGGGAAAGAATTCCCGGCGTTCCCGTCGCAACTCAAGAGGAGGCGCTCTCCACAGGAAAGGCGAGAGGAACTCCTGGGTCGTGCCACCATTCCCAGAGTCCCCCAGATGTCTCAGTCCATTTAGGGAAACCTGTTTTCCGTGCACTGCCTCGACTTTCAGGCGAGGATCGACTCACACCACGGTGGCACGTGGGACAGCCCTGTGGGAAAGCCTCGTGGGAAAGCCTCTTGGGAAAGCCTCGAGGGAAAGCCACAGATCCCTTGATCCACGCGAAGGGAAGCGTGACACTGCTGCTACAGCTCGGGAGGAAAGCGCACGTGCATGCCCCCACTCGAGCCGAGGTCTGACGCCCCTGGGGAGACTCCAGAAGTCCCCGAAGATCCATGTCTGCACTGGAGAGGAATCCTCAGGTTCTGGCACTGACTCCACACAAGGTCTTAGGCCCCGGCATCGACGGGAGAGGAATCCCGAGAGACCCCCGAGCAACTCTCATGGGGACTGGCCTTTCCTGAGGCCACCAGAGCGGGTCCCTGAGGTCCCCGGCGTAAGTCGAGAGCACCTGCCGCAACTCGAGAAAATCCAGGAGGTTCTCCCCTCCAGGCGAGATGAGGCCCATTTCCGCTGAGGCGTCTCAAGGCTATTCACACCTAACCTCTGGAACTTCCAAAGGGTCCTTCACACCCTTGCTGCAACTCAAGATGTTCCCCGACATACCCGTCTCCACTCGAGAGGAAGCACGAGAGTCCCGCCCACATCCAGAGGAGCCCCGTTTCCACCTCCTAGCTCGAGAGGTGGGATCCTTTCCCTGCGTTCTCGGGAAAGAATTCCCGGCGTTCCCGTCGCATCTCAAGCGGAGGTGCTCTCCACAGGAAAGGCGAGAGAAACTCCAGGGTCGTGCCACCATTCCCAGAGTCCCCCAGATGTCTCAGTCCATTCCAGGGAAACCTATTTTCCCAGCACTGCCTCCACTTTCAAGCCGAGGATCGACTCACACCACGGTGGCACGTGGGACAGCCCAGTGGGAAAGCCTCGTGGGAAAGGCTCGTGGGAAAGCCTCGTGGGAAAGCCTCGACGGAAAGCTACAGATCCCTTGATCCATGCGAAGGGAAGCGCGACACTGCTGCTACATCTCGGAAGGAAACCGCACGTGCATGCCCCCACTCGAGACGAGGACTGACTCCCCTGGGGAGACTCCAGAAATACCCCAAGATCCATGTCAGCACTGGAGAGGAATCCTCAGGTTCTGGCACTGACTCCACACAAGGTCTTAGGCCCCAGCATCGACGGGAGATGAAACCCGAGAGGCCCCCGAGAGGCCCCCGAGAGGCCCCCAAGCAACTCCCATGGGGACTGGCTTTTCCTGAGGCCACCAGAGCGGGTCCCTGAGGTCCCCGTCGTAAGTCGAGAGCACCTGCCGCAACTCGAGAAAATCCAGGAGGTTCTCCCCTCCAGGCTAGATGAGGCCCATTTCCGCTGAGGCGTCTGGAGGCTAGTCACACCTAACCTCTGGAACTTCCAAAGGGTCCTTCATACCCTTGCTGCAACTCAGGAAGTTCCCCGACATACCCGAATCCACTCGAGAGGAAGCACGAGAGTCCCGCCCACATCCAGAGGAGCCCCGTTTCCGCCTCCTAGCTCGAGAGGAGGGATCCTTTCCCTGCGTGGTCGGGAAAGAATTTCCGGCGTTCCCGTCCCATCTCAAGTGCAGGCGCTCTCCACAGGAAAGGCGAGAGGAACTCCAGGGTTGTGGCACATTCCCAGAGTCCCCCAGATGTCTCAGTCCATTCCAGGGAAACCTGTTTTCCCTGCACTGCCTCGACTTTCAAGCCGAGGATCGACTCACACCACGGTGGCACGTGGGACAGACTTGTGGGAAAGCCTCGTGTGATAGCCTCGAGGGAAAGCCACAGATCCCTTGATCCACGCGAAGGGAAGGGTGACACTGCTGCTACAGCTCGGGAGGAAAGCGCACGTGCATACCCCCTCTCGAGACGAGGACTGACTCCCCTGGGGAGACTCCAGAAGTACCCCAAGATCCATGTCAGGACTGGAGAGGAATGCTCAGGTTCCGGCACCGACTCCACACAAGGCCTTAGGCCCCGGCATCGATGGGAGAGGAATCCCGAGAGGCCCCGAGCAAATGGCATGGGGACTGGCCTTTCCTGAGGCCACCAGAGCGGGTCCCTGAGGTCCCCGTAGTAATTCGAGAGCACCTGCCGCAACTTGAGAAAATCACGGAGGTTCTCCCTTCTTGGCGAGATGAGGCACATTTCCACTGAGTTGTCTCAAGGCTAATCACAGCTAACCTCTAGAACTTCCAAAGGGTCCTTCACACCCTTTCTTCAATTCAAGAAGATCCCCAACATACCAGTCTTCACTCGAGAGGAAGAACGAGAGTCCCGCCCACATCCAGAGGAGTCCCGTTTCCGACTCCTAGCTCGAGAGGAGGGATCCTTTCCCTGCGTGGTCGGGAAAGAATTCCCGAAGTTCCCGTCACATCTCAAGAGGGGGCGCTCTCCACAAGAAAGGCGAGAGGAACTCCAGGGTCGTGCCACCATTCACAGAGTCCCACAGATGTCTTAGTCCATTCCAGGGAAACCTGTTTTCCCTGCACTGCCTCGACTTTCAAGAAGAGGATCGACTCACAAAATGGTGGCAGGTGGGACAGCCCTGTGGGAAAATCTCGTGGGAAACCCTCGTGGGAAACCTCGAGGGAAAGCCACAGATTACTTGATCCACGCAAAGGGAAGCGTGACAAGCTGCTACAGCTCGGGAGGAAAGCGCACATGCATGCCCCCACTCGAGACGAGGACTTTCTCCCCTGGGGAGACTTCCAGAAGTAGCCCAAGATCCATGTCAGCACTGGAAAGGAAGCCTCAGGTTCAGGCACCGACTCCACACAAGGTCTTAGGCCCCGGCATCAACGGGAGAGGAATCCTGAGAGACCCCTGAGCAACTCGCATGGGGACTGGCCTTTCCTGAGGCCACCAGAGCGGGTCCCTGAGGTCCTGGTCGTAAGTCGAGAGCACCTGCCCCAACTTGAGAAATTCCAGGAGGTTCTCCGCTCCAGGGGACATGAGGCCCATTTCCACTGAGGCGTCTGGAGGCTAATCACATCTAACATCTGGAACATCCAAAGGGTCTTTCACACCCTTGCTGCAACTCAAGAAGTTCCCCGACATACCCGTCTCCACTCGAGAGGAAGCACGAGAGTTCTACCCACATCCAGAGGAGCCCCGTTTCCGCCTCCTAGCTCGAGAGGACGGATCCTTTCCCTGCGTGGTCGGGAAAGAATTCCCGGCGTTCCTGTCGCATCTCAAGAGGAGTCCCTCTCCACAGGAAAGGCGAGAGGAACTCCAGGGTCGGGCCACCATTCCCAGAGTCCCCCAGATGTCTCAGTCCATTCCAGGGAAACCTGTTTTCCCTGCACTGCCTCGACTTTCAAGCCGAGGATCGACTCACACCACGGTGGCACGTGGGACAGCCCTGTGGGAAAGCCTCGTGGGAAAGCCTCGAGGGAAAGCCACAGTTCCTTTGATCCACGCGAAGGGAAGCGTGATATTGCTGCTAAAGCTCGGGAGGAAAGCGACACGTGCATAGCCCCACTCGGGACGAGGATTGACTCTCCTGGGGAGACTCCAGAAGTACCCCAAGATCCATGTCAGCACTGGAGAGGAATCCTCAGGTTCCGGCACCGACTCCACACAAGATCTTAGGCCCGGCATCGACGGGAGAGGAATCCCGAGAGGCCGCCGAGCAACTCGCAAGGGGACTGGCCTTTCCTGAGGCCACCAGAGCGGGTTCCTGAGGTCCCGGTCATAAGTCGAGAGGACCTGCCGCAACTCGAGGAAATCCAGGAGGTTCTCCCCTCCAGGCGCGATGAGGCCCATTTGCGCTGAGGCTTCTCGAGGCTAATCACACCTAACCTCTGGAACTTCCAAAGGATCCTTCACACCCTTGCTGAAACTCAAGAAGTTCCCGACATACCCGTCTCCACTCTAGAGGAACCGAGAGTCCCGCCCATATCCAGAGTGGCCCCGTTTCAGCCTGCTAGCTCGAAGAGGAGGGATCCTTTCGCTGCGTGTTCGTGAAAGAATTCCTAGCGTTCCCGTCTCATCTCAAGAGGAGGCGCTCTCCACAGGAAAGCGAGAGGAACTCCAGGATCACGCCCATTCCCAGAGCCCCCCAGATGTCTCAGTCCATTCCAGGGAAAACTGTTTCCCTGCACTGCCTCGACCTTTCAAGCCGTGGATCGACTCACACCACGGTGGCACGTGGGACAGCCCTGTGGGAAAGCCTCGTGGGAAAGCCTCCTGGGAAAGCCTCGAGAGAAAGCCCTGATCCGTTGATCCACGTGAAGGGAAGCGTGACACTGCTGCTACAGCTCGGGAGGAAAGCGCACGTGCATGCCCCCACTTGAGACGAGGACTGACTCCCCTGGGGAGACTCCAGAAGTACCCCAAGATCCATGTCAGCACTGGAGAGGAATCCTCAGCTTCTGGCACCGACTCCACACAAGGTCTTAGGCCCCGGCATCGATGGAGAGGAATCCCGAGAGGCCCCCGAGCAACTCGCATGGGGAATGGCCTTTCCTGAGGCCACCAGAGCGGGTCCCTGAAGTTCCCGTCAGTAAGTCGAGAGCACCTGCCGCAACTCGAGAACATCCAGGAGGTTCTCCCCTACAGTCGAGATGAGGCCCATTTCCGCTGAGGCGTCTCGAGGCTAATCACACCTAATCTCTGGAACTTCCAAAGGGTCCTTCACACCCTTGCTGCAACTCAAGAAGTTCCCCGACATACCCGTCTCCACTCGAGAGGAAGCACGAGAGTCCCGCCCACATCCAGAGGAGCCCCGTTTCCGTCTCATAGCTCTAGAGGAGGGATCCTTTCCCTGCGTGGTCGGGAAAAAATTCCCGGCATTCCCATCGCATCTCAAGAGGAGGCGTTCTCCACAGGAAAGGCGAGAGGAACTCCAGGTTCGTGCCACCATTCCCAGAGTCCCCCAGATGTCTCAGTCCATTCCAGGGAAACCTGTTTTCCCTGCACAGCCTCGACTTTCAAGCCGAGGATCGACTCACACCACGGTGGCACGTGGGACAGCCCTGTGGGAAAGCTCGCGTGAAAGCCTCGTGGGAAAGCCTCGAGGGAAAGCCCCTGATCCCTTGATCCACGCGAAGGGAAGCGTGACACTGCTGCTACAGCTCGGGAGGAAAGCGCACGTGCATGCCCCCACTCGAGATGAGGACTGACTCCCCTGGGAGACTCCAGAAGTACCCCAAGATCCATTGCAGGCACCGGAGAGGAATCCTCAGTTCCGGCACCGACCTGACACAAGGTTTTAGGCCCCGGCATCGATGGGAGAGGAATCCCGAGAGGCCCCGAGCAACTCGCTTGGGACTAGCCTTTCCTGAGGACACCATAGCGGGTCCCTAGGTCCCGCG
>NW_017219150.1:0-22219 GCF_001704415.2 Capra hircus | reverse complement strand
ACCTCTCACAAGGGCCAGGGCATGCCAGTTTGCAGCTGGGGGTGTTTGAAAGTGCCCAGTAGATGCCTCTCGCCAACCTGCAATGTGAGTAATTACAAAGACAAAACAAAGAAGTGGGCAGGTAGAGAGAAAATGGCTAACTTCCCCTTGATAGAGCTGCTGCTGGCTCAGTTGGTAAAGAATCTGCCTGCAATGCAGGAGACCTGGGTCCGATCCCCGGCTTGGGGAGATCCCTGGGAGAAAGAAATGGTAACCCACTCCAATACTCTTGCCTGGAGAATTTCATGGATAGACGAGGACAGGAAGCCTGCAGTCCATGGAATTGCAAAGAGTCAGGACACAACTGTGCGACTTCATTTTTTTTCACTTTCATATGCCAACAGGGGAGCTTCCCAACCAGAATTAGACTGATCCACCCACCCAGCATCCAGGGACAGAGCCTGCCCCTGGAGCACTGGAAGACCATGGTGGCTCACTGGGGCAGCCTGTACTCAGAAAGTTAGAGTTGAGGTAACCCACTCCAATACTCTTGCCTGGAGAATTTCATGGATAGACGAGGACAGCCTGCAGTCCATGGAATTGCAAAGAGTCAGGACACAACTGTGCGACTGGTATAGAGATCCACCCACAGTGTGCCCCTGGAGCACGGAAGATGTGGCTACTGGGGAGTTACAGAAAGTTAGAGTTTATAAATATTTCTTATGGTACATGTTACTCTCCTTAAAGCTAATCCTTAGATTAATCCTTAGAGGTGGTTAGTTAGTTTGAACCCACATTCCAGAGAAGTTTAAGCACTACAAATGTCATTATCTAAATCTATACCCAGAGGATGTTAATAAAAGTGTTAGAGATAATTTTTCATTGCCAAAATGACTGGTATTTGATATGTATATATATATATATGGCATGCTAGAAAGATTCTACTGGCCTAACGTCCTCACAGAAGTAAGGGAGCTCTCTTGGGTCTCTTCTATAAGAGACTCATTCATTAGGGCTTTACCCTAATGACCTAATCACCTCCCAAAGGTCCCACCTCCTACTACCATCACCTTGGGAGTGAGGTTTCAATACACAAATTTGAGGGGACATAGTAGGGACAGAGGTTTGGAGTGCCATCTCTAGTTTCAACAGGTGAGCACAATTCACAGAGAAGTATCAATCTATAAATATTTGTTGGGCCATTAATATATAAATAGCAAATGTATAGTAGTAACTCTAGGGGGTAGATGGTATTTCCAAAGATAACCACCACAGTTTTCCAAGGGTAAAATTTTTTCTGTATGCTATGCATATAGAGCCCAGAAACCAGGGGCCCCTTAAGCATGTTTCTAATGTTCAGTAGATGATGAACCTCTGCATACACATTGCCTTTGAGAAGGGAATGGCAACCCACTCCAAGACTCTTGTCTGGAGAAATCCATAAACACAATGCCTGGCATGTGGTAGTTTCTCAATAAATACCTGCTGAATAAAGGGATAAATCTAGACGAAGCATGATACCCCTCTGTGTTAGCTAGCCATTGCTGCATAGCAAATCACCCCAAACGTTAGCATCTTAAAACGACGAATCTTTTATCTCACAGTTTCTGTGAGGGAAAGTCAGGAAGCAGCGTGGCTGGGTGGTTCTGGCTGAAGGTCTCTCACAAGGTTGACACCTCTCATCGAGGTGTCAGCTAGGACTACAGTCATTCAAAGCTTGATGAGGCAAGAAGACCCCCTTCCAAAATACTCACGAGGTTTTGGCCAGAGTTGCCAATTCTTTGTCATGTTGGCTTCCTCACAGGTCTGCTCACACAGGGCAGCCAGCCTGCTCTAGAGCAGATGACCATGAGGATGCAAAAGAAAGGCCACACTGCCCTTTATGACCAAGTGTCTAGTCACCATCACTTGGGCCTTATTCTGTTCACTAGAACCAAGTCACTAAGTTCAGCCACCACTTCAGGGAAAAGGATTACAAAACATCAGAGGACCGCTGGGGACCATCCTGGAGGGCTACCTACCACACCTTGGGAATTGTTAACTGACTGTAAATAGCAGCCTCCAAATGCTCAAATGTGTTCTTTGCTGTGAAAGTGGTTATAAATTGTTTATCAACCTTTCTCTAGTAGTTTTGTGAACATGGTAACACTATTACCTCTGTGCTTTTCAAATGCAAAGGGCACTTCAGCAGGTAAATGGACAGTGATAACAACTACTTTTGCACTGCAGAGATTCCAGGTAGGTTCAGACGAGTTGCTTTGGGCAAGTTTTGGTTCCCACCTTTTTTAAATTAAAAAAAATGTTTTTTTGGCTGCACAGCATGTGGAATCTTAGTTCCCACCAGGGAGTGAACCCACATCCCCTGAACTGGAAGCACAGAGTCTTAACCACTGGCCTGCCAGAGAAGTCCCTGCATTCCTATATTTGAAGCACAAGACTGTTCTTTGACTAGAATGAAAGTTCAGTTTGTATTTCTCAAGCCCATCTTCACCAATTCAGCAAAGCTAGATACCAGTTTGAGTATTAAAAAGAAAAACTACTGATTCTGATAGCCCATTTTATTTAAACTCTTGGTCTAAGATGACCTGTAAAAGCAAGCAAAGTATTAGGTTGCTGCAAATGTAATTGAGGGTTCAGACCACGAAATTTAAATCAGTATAACTAGACTCAAACTCATCTTTGTGAATCAAAATAGGAACCATTACAATCAACACATTTTTGCCAACGAGAAATAAGTTTATTCCTGTAGCATAAAAATCTGTGCTTTGCAAGAACAGAAATATAGACCAATGGAACAAGACAGGAGACAAGAATATACACTGCAGCAAAGACAACCTCTTCAATAAGCAGTGCTGGGAAAACTGGACAGCTACATGTAAAAGAATGAAATTAGAACACTTAACACCATTCACATAGAGAAACTCAAAATGGATTAACAATCTAAATGTAAGACCAGGAACTATAAAACTCTTAGAGGAAAACATAGGCAGAACACTCAATATCATAAATCACAGCAAGATCCTCTATGACTCTCTTCTTAAGAGTAATGGAAATAAAAAACAAAAGTAAACAAGTGGAACCTGATTAAACTTAAACACTTTTGCACAGCAAAGGAAACTATAAGAAAGGTGAAAAGACAACCCTCAGAACGGGAGGAAATAATAGCAAATCAAACAATTGACAAAGGATTAATTTCCAAAATATACAAGCAGCTCATGCAACTCAATTCCAGAAAAACAACCCAATTAAAAAGTGGGAAAAAGATCTAAACAGACATTTCTCCAAAGAAGACATACAGATGGCTCAGACAGACATGAAAAGATGCTCAATATCGCTTATTAAAGAAATGCAAATCCAAACTACAATGAAGTACCACCTCACACCTCATCAAAAAGTCTACAAACAGGAGAGGGTGTGGATAAACACTTGCACTGTTGGTGGGAATGTAAATTGATACAGTCACTATGGAAGACGGTATGGAGATTCCTTAAAAAACTAGGAATAAAACTACCATATAACCCAGCAATCCCACTGCTAGGCATATACCCTGAGGAAACCAAAACTGAAAAAGACACATGTACCCCCAGTGTTCACTGCAGCACTGTTGACAACAGCTAGGACACAGAAGCAACCGTGATGTCCATCGACAGATGAATGGATGAAGAAGTCGTGGTACATATACACAATGGAATATTACTCAGCCATAAAAAGGAACACATTTGAGTCAGTTCCAATGAGGTGGATGAACCTAGAGCCTATTATACAGAGTGAAGTAAGTCAGAAAGAGAAAGAGAAATATCGTCTATTAATGCATATATACAGAATCTAGAAAGATGGTACCAAAGAATTTATTTGCAGGGCAGCAATGGAGGAACAGACATAGAGAACAGACTCATGGACACGGGGAGAAGGCAAGAGAGGGTGAGATGTATGGTGAGAGTAACATGGAAACTTACATTACTATATGTAAAATAGATAACCAAGGGGGAATTTGCTGTATATCTCAGGGATCTCAAACAGGGTCTCTGTACCAACCTAGAGGGGTGGGATGGGGAGGGAGATGAGAGGGAGGTTCAAGAGGGAGGGGACGTATGTATACCTTATGCCTGATTCATGCTGAGGTTTGACAGAAAAACAACAAATTCTGTAAAGCAATTATCCTTCAATTAAAAAATAAAATTTAAAGATAAATGCATAATTTTAAAAAAATCTGTGCTTCAGGATTTGATTAAATTCTTAGAAAGCATTTTCTGCCTCCTGCTGGTTGTTGAAGCCTTTCCCTCACAAAATGTTGTCAGGATGTTTGAAGAATTGGTGGGCAAGAGGTCAGGTGAATATGGCGGATGAGGCAAAACTTTTGCACCAAGCTAATATCACTATCAGGAATTTCTGATGGAAAGTGATTGGTGTTTGCCCAAGAACAAAACATGGATTTGCTTCAGGGAAGGGGGAAAGTAGTTTTTTTCTTTCTCTCTTGGGTCTAAAACACACGCACTTTCTCACACACAAAAAAATCAAAGTGAGGAAAATTAAATGCTTTTTATTAATGAATTTGCCACACAGAGATTTTGGGTGAGTTAGTCAGAGGCAAAAGTGGTTTCAGGTGAGTATTTTCTAATGGGTAAACATACATAGCCATTTGGTGGGATAGAGAAAGGGGCCTTCTGTCTATTTTTACCCCATTACTTCTGCAGCCTCAGCCAGTGCCTACACAACTGTGTTCAGTGGAAAGTCTCTTTGTGCCAAATCCAAAGCTTCAGAAGGAGCAATTAAATGTTCATGAGACATAAACGTGGAAAAGTGGAAAAAGCAATTTTCTCCTTACAGATAGATCATTTGAATAAAACTTGGTGTCAAAGATGACTGAAGAGAAACTTTCCCGATGACGCTGTGGGTGTGAACATTTTCATAGAGATTTTCCCTAGAAACAGTTTTGCACAATAGCTGACAAACCTGGCCCAGGTGTTTCACATCAGTCTTCTGAGATGGTATCTTCACTGAGGTCAGCAGAAACTCTAGCTGAATTTCCTTAAATCCTATACCTCTAAGACCAAGTGCAACTTAGGCCTTAGGAATTTTGTACCACTTTGGCCAATTCTGTGTGGCTGGTACCTTAGCCACTAAAAAACTGCTTTTAAATCATTTCTAGGTAACAATTAGATTAAAATTTGTCCTTTGAAGTCTGCTTCCAGTTGGCATTTTGGATATCACTTAAATTGAATCTCTGCTTCTGTGCTCATATGTTGGGTCACGTGGCCATGGGGCCTATTAAAGGTTTTATTTTTAAAAAAAACCAAATTTTCTTTTTAATACTGTTAAAACAGTAACACTAAAAAGCATGAGACTATGAGTATGCATTGCCAAGTCAATCCAAATAGCAATTCTGATTTAGACTTGATGATGTGTAAGGTCCTAACGGTAACTATTATAAACATATGTTCTTTGTCAAGACAAGCTCTCAGCTACAGAATTCTAAAAACTCCATCTCCTAAGGTACCAGCAAAGAGGAAAGGGATTTTTAACCCGAGAGCAGAGTAGGAATGGAGTTGCTGGTTACCAGGGGAGGAATCTGAGTCATCACAGCAGGAAGGTTAGAGAAGGACTTGGTTCTATGGCTTCAGAGAACACTAACTAGTCTAAAACTATATTTTTAAAACTTTTTCCCCCAGTCCTAAAATTCACCCAGGAGGTGAATTACAGAGGCTGGTGTAACTGCAAAGCAGAGAAAATGGATCAGCGTGGAGGGCTGCTCCTAGTCGGAGAGGTCGAATGGCATCTTGCTGATGACCTCCCCACTCTCGTCGACTATGGTGTGGTAGACCCAGCGGCGGTTGCAGCGGCAAGTGGGCCCGCACTTGGTGGAGTTACACTTGGGGCACGGGTAGAAGCAACCCAGGCAGTCTTCATCAAGGCAGTCACACAGGTCAGCCTGATTGAAGGTGAGCCTGCCCTTTTGGTCATACTTGTTGACTTTGCGTTTTTACAGGAACAAACTCATTCTTCCTTGCCATTTGCCCTTCCTTTATCAGCTGCCTTAATTTAGGGTTGAAGTTGGCTACCTGAGGCCCGGGATTTTGAAAATGACAACCGTTTTAACTGCCGCTCCACCCGTTTTCATCTGCTTCAGTTCCATCTCACTTGGTTTCTCAGGAGAACTTGGACGTGCAGGTCTCTCTCGCACGGAACTGCTTTTTTCTGCTTGGTCACTCATTTCTGCTCACCTGGGGACACAAACAAAGTCAGCAACCATTTGTGGGAGCTCAGTCAACCATGAGGACGCTGGAGCTGGTAAACGTCATTTCAGAATGGGCCTATGAAGTTTTTACTTCCAACCTGGGTTTAAGTGGATAGGAGCAAGTTTATCAACACCAACAAATCTTTGGACAAAGTGCTTTTATCAGATAGTATTTCCTCCTTTATTCAACCATCTCTTTTTTCTATCAACTGTTTAAATAACCATTCATGTTGGTCCGAGACTAGTACTTTTCAAACATTAATGTGCATATGAATCAGGAAACATCTTGTTAAAAACTAGATTATGATTCAGTTAGGACTGGGGTGGGGCCAGAGAATCTACCCTGTCTAATGTAATGCCCAGATTATACTGATATTGCTAATTCCAAACCTACTTTGAGTCTCAAGGGCCTAGAGCTAAACCAATAGTGATTAGGGGCCACAATTGCTTGATCAGGGGCAAAAATTGCTTCGATTTAATAGAAACCCAATTATTCTTCTTAGGTGAGTGGCCCTAGGATAGGAAAACAACAGTTTTTTATGTAAAGAATCTCTTTCTCTCCACAATTCCCGCCCCCTCCCTGCCCCCCCGATACTACCCCCACAGAAGGCAAACTTGACTTTTCCTCCAGCTAAATTGGTTTGAACAAAAGAAAATACTGTTTGAACCACTTCAGATCAATAAACATATTCCTTGTTTCTAATGACTGTAGTAAGTAATGGAAAATTGGATGGTCATTTTTAGGCAATTGCTTTTCTCTTTAAAACATCAGCACATTAGCTGTGGTTTCTTTCGTTTGAAGTCACCTCCAATTCTTCTCAGGAAACACTCTACAAGCTTACTTTAAGGTAATTCATCATATTGAATTAGTGACTGGTTTCTAAAAGGCTTTCTAAGGTCAGTACATTCTCAAGGACTTTCAGTGTCATTTCACCTCTCTCCATGTCTCACTGTCTCTGTGTGTCTGTCTCTTCCCTCACCACTCCCCCCATCCCTCTGTTTCTCCTCCTAATAGGCCCATGTCCTAACAGACTCCACAAAGCTTCCCAAACTACTAATGACTTAAAGTAGAGATGCCCACTTCTTTAAGGATGTTCTGCCTAGCTTCCAGAAGCAAACTGGCCAAAAGGAAGAGAGACAGGGGATGGGGCATCAGCTGTGAGAGGATCACCGTACTAGAGAAAAATTCCCTTTGCTTCTCACTGGAGAGTTTCAGGCAATTCCAGAGGACTGGCCCCACACTCTTTGATACATATTACCTATTTCACACAACAGGTTCCCTTTTAGGTCTTCCTTGGCACCTGAACGATGTAGTGTCTATAGAGAGGGAAAAGCAAATGATTCCCCTGAATCTCTCTCTTGAATTGGATTTATTTGCCAGGATCTTGTTGAGTAAATACCCAGGACAGAAATAATACAGTTTCATAATCTCTACCTAAGTTAGTGCAATGTTTTGGCAGGTCTAGAACATTTAGTTTTTTATTACTCTAATTCTCTGAGTTGTAATTTCATAGTTGACTCCTTACCTTACTTTTTTTAGGGGGAAAAGGGTAGCAGCTACCTTTCTGATACATTACCCTAGGCAGAGGAGCCTCAGGCCTCACACTGCCAGGGATCAAACACTAGCACTGCCTTCACCACTAACTATCTGACTTTAACTTAAGATGACTTCAGCTGCTTAACCTCAGTTTCCTCATCTGAAAATGGGGATAATAATAGAACCTTCTCTATGGGTATGCCCTAAATTAGGTGCAGTGAGAACTTCAAAGATGATATAAGACCAGGTTTCTGCCCGCAAAGGTTTGGCAATCTCCACTGGAGAGATCAAGTGTCTGCAGCTCACTGCAAAGACAGGGAAAGGAGCTCCAGTTCAGATTCTGAGAACCCTATGGAGGATGGGGGTGGGGTTCGTACTAATCAAACATCAATAGAGGCATCCCTATTTAGAACTAAGCTTTATATCTTCTTTCTGCACCCCCCCCCCCAGTTTAGTGAGGTGCTCAGTCACTCAGTTGTGTCCACCTCTTTGCAACCCCATGGACTATAGCCCTCCAGGCTCCTCGGTCCATTTTCCAGGCAAGAATATTGGAGTGGGTTGCCATTCCCTTCTCCAGAACTAACCTTTTCATCTTAAAGAATTCCGGTTCATCCCCATAATGGTAAAAGAAGTGAGTGAGTGAGTGAGTGAGTGTGTGTGTGTATGTGTGTGTGCATGTGCAAATTTACCACCATAATTCAGTCTAAAGCCACTGTTTTTTTTCATTCATTCAGCAAATATTGATCAAGAGTATACCATATAAGCTAGGAAGTGTGCCCTATTTATTTCAGTCACAACTGCACACACAAGTCCAGAGTCCTTCAAGCAGTGGTCCTTACAGAAATGAATAAATTGGGGTAAAACTCTTTCACTCTTCAATTAGGCAAAATATCTGTATAGGCCAATTTTAAGGCACAGTATTTGTTTTAGAAACAGGCATCAAGACTCTGGTGGAGAAACTCAAAGTTTAGTTATGAATAGCTGTGAACCAACAGAGAAGGCAATGGCACCCAACTCCAGTACTCTTGCCTGGCAAATCCCATGGATGGAGGAGCCTGGTAGGCTGCAGTCCATGGGATCTCTAAGAGTCGGACACACTGAGTGACTTCCCTTTCACTTTTCACTGTCATGCACTGGAGAAGGAAATGGCAACCCACCCCAGTGTTCTTGCCTGAAGAATCCCAGGGACAGGGGAGCCTGGTGAGCTGCCGTCTATGGGGTCACGCAGAGTCGGACACGACTGAAGTGAGTTAGCAGCAGTAGTATCAGCAGCTGTGAACCCAACACAAACCTGATTCTCAATTATAGAAAGTAGAATCAGGTTACAATGAGACCTTTTACTGCAGGAGCACTGGATATTGCAAGTAAAATCACCAGGCAGCTGAACAGATGTGGCCATGTTATGTTCAGCTATAGCACACTCAAGACTTCCCTGGTGACTCAGACGGTAAAGGGTCTGCCTACAATGTGGGAGACCTGGGTTCAATCCCTGGGTGGGAAAGATCTCCTGAAGAAGGGAGTGGCCACCCACTCCAGTATTCTTGCCTCCCCCGCCCCCCACCCAGAAAAGGGTTCAAGGAAATATTGGGCTTCCCTGGTGGCTCAGAGGTTAAAGCGTCTGCCTGTAACGCAGGAGACACGGGTTCAATCCCTGGGTGGGAAAGATCCCCTGGAGAAGGGAATGGCAACCCACTCCAGTACTCTTGCCTGGAGAATCCCATGGACGGAGGAGCCTGGTGGGCTACAGTCCATGGGGTCGCAAAGAGTCAGACACGACTGAGTGACTTCACCTTCTATAGCACACTCACACTTTGACATGAGATATGTTTGTGAACCAGAATTGTTAGCTTAAACCCCAGGGTCTCTTAAACCCTTGACCTCTCTCAAAAATGTTGGGAGGATATGTTGAGGCAAACAGTTTAGGGGAATTCAAAACAGAAATAAATGCTCGGTGAATGCATTTGAACCCTTGACATCCCAATCCTGTTGGTCAAGAAAGATCTTGCTATTTTCACAGGGAAGTAATTTTTCTGTTGAAATCACTTTGAAGGTAACATTATTTTCTTCTTGTCACTCAACAATTTATTTACTTGTCATAAAATAAAGTGAAAAAACTCTGAGCCCAACCACATAGAAGTCTTACATGCATGAGCTTTATCATTATCTTTCTTACCATAGTTCTCTTAGTCCTTAAATTTCATGGTGCTGAAAATATCCTTTTTGTGTTTCTTTTCTGGATTGTTCTCCCTCTGAGCAATGGTTACCAGAATCTTTTAGAATGACACGTATTTGCTAATTGGATTAAAGGCGAGATAATGGAAAACTTTTTTCCCCAACTATCTGGGTGATATTCTTAATCTGGAAAACAGATGTTTCAACATCTTTTTGCATCTTTGTGTTCATGATTACAGTAAGGTTTCAGAACACTCCAAATGATTCCAATTCACTTTCCACATAGTTGGAAGCAGGAAGCCATTAAGATGAACCCCTTTCAACTTACATGCAATAATAGGAGGTGAAAGAAGGTAGAAAAGGGAGGAAGGAATCCATTAGACTTGTTCTTGGTTGATGTTTTTTATACTTCTCTCAGCTCTCAAAACTGTCTTTTTGTTTAATTCACTTATTGAAGCAGTTGATGCTTTTTATTATCCCACGTGCATAGATTAAAAATATTAAAATATACTTACTCAGTGGAAGATGAAAGATAATCCTTATTTAGATGGTTACACTACTTTCACTGAAGACAGTCCTTTTTCCTAAAGCATCATAAAAACACAGTTTATCATCTATTCATTAGGGGGAAAATGTGTTACATGTAACACACAAATAAAATCTGTCCTTCCCAATAACTGTGTCTCTTAACTTTCATCTTTCATCTAAAAATGTTTATACAACTATTGTAGGCCATTGGTATTTGAGAAAATGGGAGGAAAATGGTTATTACTGAAATAGACTTCATGAAAAATAGTTTCAAATGTTCAAAGTATGTTTAAAAAGAAAAAATCGAAGGGGGCAGAAGAAATCTTATTCTAGTAGTACCCTGGCTGAAAGTTTCAACAAATTTAGTCTTTTAAAAAAACCTTCAGTAATAGTAATAATGAAAGAGATCCTTTTCATTTAACAGTGAGAATGATTAATTTGCCATTAGAAAAACTTCACATTTTCCATAACTGATACTGGGAATCAAAGATGTATGGGAACATTGTCTATATTTGAGGTTATACAAAAGCCTTGATGTATAGAGAAGTGGAGATTCTTGGGTCCTGCACCCAGAAATTCCAATTCATTACTTCTGGGGGGTTGCCTGTGACTCTGCATTTTTAACAAACAGCCCTGGTGATTCTGTATTGGTGGTTCAGGGACCACATGTGGAGAAGGGTGGCTGTGTAACTCTCCTGAGATTGTAACAGAGCCCAGCTCTGCCTGCGATCCTCTGCTCGCACAGCTGTTGCTAAATATCCTTCAACAAAGATCTTTAGGGAGATGACTTTCATACAGTGATATCTTAAGATACATTTGGAGTGATCCTCAGTTATGACAGTTAAACACCTTTGATTAATTCACTATACTCTAACTGAAATTAGTGAATATACAAGGGTGTACCTGGGAAGTGTCTACAACCACACTACATATTTAGCCAGAACCCTCTGGTTAAATAGAGGTGGGGCTGCCTATTCACCTAGATTTGAAAGACAAGTGAAATATTAGAATTCCAATGAAGGACTCTTAGCCTACCACCATTATACACTGGGGTCTTCCCTGGTGGCTCAGAGGTTAAAGCGTCTGCCTGCAATGAGGGAGACCTGGGTTCCATCCCTGGGCCGGGAGGATCCCCTGGAGAAGGAAATGGCAACCCACTGGATACTCTTGCCTGGAGAATCCCATGGATGGAGGAGCCTGGTAGGCTACAGTTCACGGGGTTGCAAAGAGTCGGACGTGACTGAGCCACTTCACTTTATTATATACAGGAGAAGAGATGATGTCATTTGGAGCAAATCATAAGAGACAGCGCCCATACATTGAACAGTTGTTGAAAGGGTAAAGAGAAGGGGTTGAATTTAGACAAAGATGTGGTTATTGTGACAACTGGTGTATAGTATAGTCCGTTTTGCTGAATTTCACCAGCTCTTGCTTCCGTTTATCTTCCTAAATAAAATTAGATGTGTTCCAGCAAGCAGAA
This sequence comes from Capra hircus, assembly GCF_001704415.2. Classification (NCBI taxonomy): domain Eukaryota; kingdom Metazoa; phylum Chordata; class Mammalia; order Artiodactyla; family Bovidae; genus Capra; species Capra hircus. The sequence goes on along the minus strand of NW_017219150.1, from coordinate 10,288 downwards.
TTTAAGAAGGCTTCTGGTGAATTCTAGACTGTCTCTGAGTAGTGTGTCCCTCATCACAAATACCTGGAGTGGGGGAGGATCCAGAAAGCTGCCATGCCCACGGAACTGCTTTTCTCTGCCTGCAAAGAGTGCTGGACCAGTTCTACAAAGGAGGCCAGACAAGCCCTTCCAAATGAGGCACAAGGTAGAGTTCCTATGGGATCCAACTATTTATTTCTTCCCTCTTTGCCCACCCTTCCTTTCTCCTCTGTTGACACCCTGCAGAAGGGAAGTGCGGAAGAATGTATTATTTGTTCATAATTTTTCCTTCTATTCTCTGTATTGTGCCATAGTTTCACTAGGTAAATTATACTTCTCCATCCCACTGACCTTGAAATTCACCATATGACTTGCTCGGGCTAAGGGAAAATGGGCACAAGTGATCATTAATGAGTTCTGCGCTGAGATATTAAAGGGCATTGCAAAATTCTGCCAGGTTCTTCTTGTATTTCTGTCATCTGCCATGAGAAGTGCATACCCCAGGAAGCTGCCGACTGCAAAATGAGACACATATGAACAGACCTCAGTCTGATTCACAGCCTTAAGCAGAGCTGCCATAAGTGACCCACAGACACATGAGTAAGAACATCAATGGTATCTTGGTCAACCACTAAGATTTAGGGGTGGGGTGTTTGCTATGCAGCAGCATCATAGCCTTAGCAGAATAACAGACCAGGGTGACTGCCATTTACTTGGGACTCACTCCTTGCCAAGCACCACTAACATTAGCTCCTTTATTCTACAAAATTTCCTTCTGAGATCTGCTAATGCTTCCATCTTTCATGAAACATCTGCTCAGAGAAGGCAAGGACTCATAGCTAACAAGTGGCTGAGCCAGAAACTCAAATTCACATGTACCCACGTTCAAATATTGCATTGGCCAAAAAGTTCATTTGGGTTTCTTGGGACATTTCATGGAAAAACCAGAATGAACTTTTTGGCCCACCCAATACAATGATTGTTCCATGGCTTTTTCCTATTTTCCTGCAGTTGAAACCACAGGTGATAGCAACAACAACCAGATAAAACACAATTTCACTCTTTCATGAAGGGCACTTTCCTGGGTCTTTTTTCAATCCAATTACTAATTGGGATACTTAAGTTCTGTTTAGTTCTGCTCTAGATTGAATCCTAGCCCGTGAGATTTGAAATGGTAAGTCTTCAGTTCGGAAAGTAATGTGCTTTAGAAACCACAGGAAGGCTTAAAAGAGACTGGAATTTTCTGAAGTTATAGGTAGGAGAGAAAATGTACCAGATAAAAACCAGTTGAGACAGTGTTTTGAGCTTTTCTTGACTAAACCAGACAGATTCCACAGAAACTACTCAGGATCCTCTCTGTGACCCCACTGCAAGAGACAACCATTCAGAAAGCAACGCCAGTATTGTTCCAGTGACTCTCAGAAGGAAATATTGCTCATCTCTGGCTGCCCATTAGAATCACTTGGAGACCTTGAGGAAAAAAAAAAAAAAAATCTGGGCCCCTGCTGACAAACAATCGACATTTCTGGGTGAGAAGCTGAGCATGTTTTTTTGTTTGTTTGTTTGTTTGTTTGGTGCGGGGAATGTGAATTTTTTAAAGTTCCCCAGGTAATTCTATTTTCTTTGACCACACTGAGTAGTGTGCCGGATACTAGTTTCCAGATCAGGGACCAAACCCTGGTCACTCCCCCAACCCCGTCTGCAGTGGAAGCATAGAGTCCCAACCACTGGACCACCAGGGAAGCCCCCCAGGTGACTCTAATAGGCAGCCAGATTTGCGACCCACTAAGCTACAGTGGCGGCTAAGATGGCAAGAATCCACCTGCTAATGCAGGAGATGTGGGTTCCATCCCTGGATGTGGAAGGTCCCGTGGAGGAGGGCATGGCAACCCACTCCAGTATTCTTGCCTGGAGAATCCCATGGACAGAGGACCCTGGTGGGCTACAGTCCACCGGGTTGCAAAGAGACACAATGGAGAGACCCAACAACAACAACAAAAGCTAGAAGATGGACACAAAAAATGTATTTGCCGATTTGCTGATATTTAACATTAAAAAGCCAATTCTAGTCCAATGACTCACTCATGGAGACTGGAGTGTCAGCTGTGCATGTCTTTGAACTTCCTACCTACTCTCCGATCATCATTCTTTACCATTTCTCTTTCCTCCGTGGAATATTTACTGAATCTATAGTTATTTACTGAAATCCACATCTATGTTAATTCCTAAAGTGGTGTTTGCCAAGGGCTAGACTATAAAAGTTTATAGAGTTTGTAAAGAATTCACTAAAACTCTTACCTGCTAACTTAAAGAGGAGAGCTGTCAGTGGCTTCATTAGCCAAATAAATAAAGCCCAGACTGTCATTTATAGTGACTGTATACATGGTTCATACTCTCCTATGAATATTTTGGAGCACTGATTCTAGTTTAATTTGCACATACAAGTTCCCAAGGATTATCTGTGACCGGCATAGCCCGAGATTGAGACATGTATGCTATCTTGCTCCTGCATACAGAGACCCCTTGTGGCACTTAGCTGACTGCCTCCCAGGATATGTGAGAAACTTTCTATTTCTTTTACAGTAAGATACACAACTCTCTTACTGCACTGGTGGCAACTGATTTTTTTCAATGCATTTGAATGAAAATAATATCTAAGATTTATGGAGTATTTTCTATGTGCAAGGCACTACGCTTAGTGTTCTACGCATTAACTCATTTAATCCTTAACTCTGTGAGGTAGATGATCTAATTATTGTCCTCATTTTAGAGAAGAAAAAAAACTGAGGCACAGAAAAATTAAGTAAGCTGTCTAAGGTCACACACCTATTAAAGGAAAAAGCTGGAATTTGAACCCAGAAAGTCTAGTTCCAGAATCTGGATTTTGAGCCACTAGAAATACCACATCCCTTAGTAGGTAGGGGACTGATCTGAGTACATTTTAGGAGAGGCTGTAGAGAAACCAGTGGTCTCATCACTGCTAGTGGAAGTGCAAACTGGTACAACCACAAAGAAACGGTTTGATAACAGTTGATACCTACTAAAGCTGAACACCTGCTTACCCTATGACCCAGTAATTCCTGGGTACATATCCCAAAACAGTGCATACTTGCGTTGATAAAGGACATGAATTTGGGTGTTCGTAACAGCACTGAACTGGAAACTACCCAAAGGTCCATCAACAGGAAAGCGGACCAAACACATTCGAGTGTATTTATCGGAGAAGGCAATGTCACCCCACTCCAGTACTCTTGCCTGGAAAGTCCATGGATGGAGGAGCCTGGTAGGCTGCAGTCCATGGGGTCTCGAAGAGTCAGACACCACTGAGCGACTTCACTTTCACTTTTCCCTTTCATGCATTGGAGAAGGAAATGGTAACCCACTCCAGTGTTCTTGCCTGGAGAATCCCAGGGACGGGGGAACCTGGTGGGCTGCCATCTATGGGGTCACACAGAGTCGGACACGACTGAAGCGACTTAGCAGCAGCAGTGTATTCATACCGCTGTGCAGCAATGAGGAGAAAAAATGTACCACTACACAGAGTAATAAGGAAGGCTCTCACAGACATAATGCTGACCTAGAGAAGTCAGGAAAAAAGAGCACAGGCTATATGTTTCTATTTATATAAAGTACAGAGGCAGGCAAAAGGAATCTCTGCTAGTAGGGGTCAGGCTATTGGTTACCTAAAGGGGGAGAAGCTATGTCTGGAAGGAGTATTTGGGAGGGGGCTTCTGGCGCTGTGGGTAAAGATGTATTTACTTATTTGTGCTATGTGGCTGTGGGATCTAGTTCCCAGACCAGGGACTGAAACCATGCCCCCCTTCAGTAGAAACACGGAATCCTAAACCACTGGACTGCTAGGGGAATCCCAAGTCCTCTTTATTGATCTGGTTATTGGCCACAGCATGTTTAGAGTTCTGAAAGCTCAGTGAGCTTTACATTTAGGTTACATGCACTTTTCTGTATGTACACTATCTATCAATAAAAGTTTGCAAGGGTACTACCTGTGATCCAATATTACTAGAGATAGGAGATTTCATTAAATATTTCAAATAAACAATGCATATGTAAGGAAAGTAGTCATTCCAGGCAATCAAAGAGTAAGTTTCTGCTATCTCTAGTTCTTCCCCCCAGTTTTCTGCATTTATCACAAATGCCACCCTGATGATTTAATATGAGAAAATGATCAATTGGGTCAGGTATATGGAACGGGTTCAGTGTGCTTTCCTCCAGACAGGAGTTCAAAGGCAGGGTTTACTAATGAGAGTTGTATTAAGGTACGGTTGGTAGGAGGTATCAAAACAAAGGGTCCCAGGCTCACTCCCTTTGCATCTCCTGGAGCACTCATGAGGGTGTGGAAATAGCTTTCTTTTGTAGAAATCTTCAAGAATGAGGAAACTGAGGTCTCTGGTAAGAAGTGACTGACTCTACATGACATTCTGCCTAAGGGCAATCCCTCTGAGGAGAGAGTCACTGGAAGCGGTGGACCAGCTCACAGTAGGAATTCTCACTACTCCTGCTCACCTGTGTGAGCAACTCATCAGCCACCCCTTTATATTTGAGGGTAGAGCCCAATCCACCATGTCCTGTTTATCCCACTTCTGCCTTGGACAGAAAGACTTCATTAACTGTCACAAAGGCAATGCTTTACCAGTGAGAGCACTAACTTCTGTTTGCCTAAAAAGTATGCCTACAAAAACCTTTCATCACTATAGATGCTGTCAGCCAAGTTCTTTCTGGTAAGTTCTACAGGGAAGAACTTTTGATTCTAGATTAAAAATTATAATCAAAACAGCCACAAAAGTCACCTCTGTTATCAGGCAAGACATGAACCTGGCCATCTTACCAGGGCTTTCATTTTCTTCCTCTGTGGCACTGCACAGAATTATGGATAATTAAATATAACATAACTTTGGCAAATACTTTTCTTAGAATTCTGCTGATTATTCTCAGGGGGAAAGTCGTATATAAAGAAAATAGGTTGACTTAACTACTAAGTTTACTCATCAATCATTTAGTGAATTTGCTCCAGGTCTTATTTCCAGTTGCATTTTAAATTTCAATCTATTTTCAGAATCAGATTTATTCCCCCCTCCCTCTCCTCATCCCCTCTCTCACCACATAAGCCATGTTGGAATTACCCTAGTGCCACTAAGCCCTTGTGGGAAAGAAAGACTTCCAGTGAGAAGTGATGAGGGAGGGAGGGAAGGGGAGAGGTGTCGGACTCTTGCGACCACCATGGACTGTAGCCCACCAGGCTCCTCTGCCTATGGAAATTTCCCAGGCAAGAATACTGGAGTGGGTTACCATTTCCTTCTCCAGGAGATCTGTACAAGTCAGGGATTGAACCTGTGTCTTACATCTCCTGCGTTGGCAGGCAGATTCTTTACCACTGAGCCACAAGGGAAGCCAGTCCTGGCTTACCTGAGTTGATTTAAGGTTCCTTTCATCTGGGAGGCAAAAGAGGAAAGATCTCTGGATAGAGGGGTGACGGAAGACAAATTCTTAACCTGGTGTCTGCCCTGTGCCTGATCTGATGAGAGTTCTGGGGCCCCCTAGAGGGAGGGGTCAGTGCCTAATGGCTGAAGGTGCTCCGTTCATCAGAGGTTCTGACATGTTGGGCCCAAGAAAGGGTTATGTGATTATTGTGCAGAGGAGATAAAACATGAAAAGAAAATTACTCAAGATACAAAAGGGCGAGAAGGGTTATACTCTCCAGACCTACTCTTCCTGAGACCATCACATAGCACTGGGGCTATAGGATCTTAAAGCGAGTGCCGGAGAACGGCAAATCATAGAAGAGAAACAGAAATAGGTGCCTACCTGGCAACCACGAAGTACCAATAGGTACCTGACAACAAACACAGCTCAGAAGAACATGGGCAAACGTTTTCCTAACTACCTGGAAGATACTTGCCCTGTGAAGTCCCAGGGGCATCGAGGAATTTCTAGTGGCAGTTGGAAGATCAAGCCACTCAAAATGGCTGTGTTCTTGCTCTCTGTCTCTCCCCTGTCCGACTAGCGCCTACTTCACCTACACCCTACTCGCAGGACTAACGTCCCCACCTCCTTGCCCCACGGCCCAGGTAACCATAGCTTACCAAACGGCTGATGAGGAGTCTGCCCCTCAACTGGTTTCGGCGATCAGCTGTTTCTGAGCAATGGTGGGGTTGGGAGCCCACGAGTATGGGTTCTTATCTGCGCATGCGTGCATTGTGCGTGCACGCTTGTGTGCGTCTGTGGTGTGCGCATGCGTGCATGTGTGGGCGTCCGCGTGTATGTATGGGTGCCCGAGTGCGTGCATGGGTGCATGTCTACGTATGTGATAGCAGGCATGTGTGCGTGTGTGGGTGCATGTGTGGGTGCGTGGCCGCATGCGTGAGTGTACGGCTGCATGCTTGGCCGCCTGCGTGTGTAAGCGGGTGCCTGAGTGCATGCGTGCATGGGTGCCTGTGTGTGTGGGTGCCTGCATGCTTGCACGCGTGTGTGTTCAGCCATGTCTCAGTCTTTAATTGTAGCCTGCCAGGCATTCTCCAGCGAGCATAGCCATTTCCTTCTCCAGGGCATCTGCCTGGCAGGGATCAACCCGAGGTCAATTCCCATATAATTGGTAATCCTAGCTTCCCCCAGAGTGAAACCTGCCAACGTGTCCATCCTGCCTGGTTGCTCCTGCATTGCACGCGATGGGATGTTGTTCTAGGACCTTGCTTGAGACAGGCAGGGTCCTCCATCGGGTAAACCATGATGTCTTCGTCTGTGTCGCTGACTTAGGGCCCTTTCTTTGGTCGTGAAACTGGGCAAGTGAGGCCTTGCTGGCCTGTGGGATGCAACAGAATAGTGGTCTTGGGCTAGGAATCCTTAATTTGGGCATTAATGTGTGTATTTTAAAAATTTTTATTTAGTTTTTGGTTGTGCTGGATTTTTGTTGGCTGCTCGGGGGCTTTCTCTAGTTGGGGAGAGCTGAGGCTTCTCACTGCAGTGGCTTCTCTTGCAGAGCACTGGCTCTGGGGCACGTGGCCTGAGCAGTTGTGGTGCACCAGCTTAGTTGTTTCAGGGCATACAGACAGGGAGGGATTGAACCAGTGTACCTGCATTGGCAGATGGGTTCTTTTCCACTGCGTCACCCGGGAAGTCCAGTTTGGGCATAAAAATGTGACATCATTCATACCCAAACTGCTAAGATCTGGGAAGATTTTAATTATTCCACCGTAGGGTGTGTTGCCCCATCTCCTTGGAGAAGATTATACAGATGGTGTTTTGTCAAACTACTTCCATTTAGGTGCTCTGTGGAAAGAATATTCAATAATCAAAGTAGTTTGAGAATACTGGATGAAATAACATTAAGTAGATGCCTTTACTGAAAAACTCTTGTTATTAATGTGCTAATGGGGCAGTGAATCCCTGTGTCAATCAGGATATGCTAGGTTATGCTGCAACAAAAATTGGCTCTACAATTTCAGTGGCGTATATCAACAAAGGTTTAATTCACTAGTCCTGCCACACATCATCTTCTCTTTGGGACCTAGGCTGAGGCAACAGACTATTTTTCGTTTGTTAGTATTCAAGAGAAGTTTATCTTTATTTTTACAGAGAACAAAGTGCACAGGCCTTATGATTTTCTGTGTAGAAGTGCAGGGAAGTTAATGCCCGTGGGACAAACTTTGATCAGTGTAGAGACAGGAGACAGCAGAGAGTCAGCAGCTAAGTTCCCTATGCGTTCCCTCTCTGATGGGCTGTACTGGGGCACAGTTCTTTCAGCTTGGTACCTGGTGGACACACCTGAGAGAATCAGGTGTTTCTCTCATGGAGTTTGATGGAAAGTTTGTTGGGAAGCAGTGACCAGTATCACAGGACATCCTCTTATATTTGAATATTTATTCATTTATTTGGGTGCTCGGAGTCTTCGTTGTGGCACGTGGGATCTTTAGTTGTGGCGTGTGAACTCTTCTTTGTGGCATGTAGGATCTAGTTCCCAGACCAGGGACTGAACCCAGGCCCCCCTGTTTTGGGAGTGTGGGGTCTTAGCCACTGGAGCACCAGGGAAGTCCCTCACCTTGTATTTGAATGTCTCTCTTTTCTCCTCACTTTAGCTGCCATGGATTATATATCCCGTGAAAGCTTTAGCATTTAAACCTTTCTTCAGGCTCTGTTTTCCAGGGAACCCAGGCTAACACCAGTGTGGGAAAATATCAGGGCTTTCTGGTCTCATAGACCAGTGGAATTGTGCTATGTTAGGCCTCCTTGGTACTTCTCCATCTCACAAAGTACACCCTCAGCTTTGCACATACTGTTTCTCTATATGGAACATTCTTCGTTCAGACATACGCATGGTTTATTCCCTCACCTCCTTCAGGTCGTTGCCCAAATATTGCCTACTTACTGAGACCATCCCTGCTCTCCTGTTTAAATTTGCACACATATACTACACTGTATTCCTTCACCCCATTTATTTTATTTTATTGTTATTTCTAGAATAATAGCTCCATAGTATATCTCATCATTCTTGGTAAGCTGCATGAGAGGAAAAACATTCAGTAAGTATTTGTGGGGCAGCTGGATGGATGGATGGATGATGGATGAATGGATGGATAGAGTGATGATGAATAGATGAACAGACGGAGCAGTCGGTGATAAGGAGCTGTTCTTTTTCATGGTTCAGGATGTCTGTAAATTGGTATTAAAAAACTGCAAATGAACTTCAGTTTCAGGATTCATGGGCAGTTAGAAAAGAACTGTTGAATCAAACTGTGCTGAATGTTTCTTCAGTTACTCCCCATCAGTTGTTGAGCTAATCAATTTGGAAGGCATCCTTGTATGCCTTCCAAACAGTCTCATTAGGCTGTTTGAAACTATTGATGTCAGAATATAGCACTCTTATCCCTTCCTTTTTCATCGTTAATTAATGAATTAAAAGTCCACTATAGCAGTGTTAAAATCTAGCCCAGGAAGAAGGTGGTCCCTGGGCTGGCTAGCTGCATCTCATTCCATCTGATGCTGCTGAGGCCTGGCCATCAGTGTGCATTTGAGGGAGACAACAAAAACCCACCGATAAGATGGCTGGAGAGCTTGCTAAGTTTAGAGGCATCCATTAAAGGACTCTCCTTTTTAGCAAAATGGAAGTTTGTTCTTTAAAAATTTTGTTTTGAATTATTAATTTATGTAGAGATAAAAGAATTCTTGGATTTTTAAGCCTGATCAGCTTGGGTTCACAAAATCATGCTACCTATATTAAGATGAAGAAAGGCCGTCTGTTTGTCTAGAAGAGAATTGACTCGCTTTTGAGTATCCTTGTAAAGTGGCAAATGATGAACCATTTTAAGTGGGTTGGTTTAGTTATGTCTACAGTTTGTTTAGTATTTTAACTATTTTATAAAGCACACCGTAATGTTGGGAAATGAGTATAAACCCTAGTTTGGGTGGTATCTGGATGTTTGTAGCCCTTCTTAGCACCTATAATTCTAACCATAAGGAGCTTCTACTTAGCGCTTATGTTGATCCAGGAATCACATTCAATGCTTCCAGTATGCTGTTTTTTCTTCACAACAATCTTAGGAGTGAAATATTATTATCCCCATTTTAAAGCTCAGGAAACTGCCATTTAAATGGGCTAAGAACCTGCCCAGGGTCTTACAGCCGTTAAGGATCACAGGCATGGCTTTAGCATGTGTGTTGTTCAGTTGCCCTGTCATATCCCACTCTTTGTGACCCCCAATGGACTGCAGCACGCCAGGCCTCCCTGTCCCTCCCTGACCTTTTAGTGTTTGGCTTCTCAGTGTAATATGCTCGGCTTCATCCACAAGGTAGTGTGTATCACTGCTTTAACCACAGACACTTTTCACTCACTTACATCCCCCCCTGTTCCACTTCACCCTACAAACACACTGGATAGGAACTTGTGGTCTTGAAACTGAGCCAGACTCTGTGGGGCCTTCCTGACAACATACCCTCCATGTCTCCTATCTCTTGTTTATAAAAGGATTTAGCCTCTTAGACCTTCCCACGTTCCAAAGAGTATATTTAATCAGAGAAGTGAGAAAATGCAGAAACAACAACAATAGCAGTCAAGCAAGACAAAATTACAGCAGTTTAACCATAAAATGAAATCAAAGACCTTTAGTTCTTCCTTAAGGGTTATAGATAATATCCTGAGCCATACCTTCAATTGTTTCTGAGGATACTAAAACCATACAAGGGTCAGAAAGTAACTGCATGCTGACCAACAAGCATGTAGACCCCAGACTGGTTGGAACCAGAAGGTTGATGATGCTAA
>NW_017219149.1:0-11544 GCF_001704415.2 Capra hircus | reverse complement strand
CCACTTACTGTTCTTGCCTGGAGAATCCCAGGGACGGGGGAGTCCTAGTGGGCTACCGTCTATGGCGTCGCACAGAGTCGAACACGACTGAAGCAACTTAGCAAGCAGCAGCAGCAGCAGTTCCTTTCTTAGGGGCAGTTATCCCTGAGATTGGGACCTGGAAAGGCCAGAGCCACCTCCACACACACGTCTTTTCTGTCCCCTTTCCTCTGGAGGAGAGCTCTAGTGAGCCTAGGTCTGTCAGGAAAATTCTTGGCTTTGACGGGATCCCACCCAGTGTGTGAACCTGCATACCCGACCTAGGGCCACAGGCACCTGTTTTGCTCGAGTGGCGTCCTGGAGGGGTGCAGGATTTTTGGAGCTTAAAAATCCATCCAATTTGTCTTTTTTTTTTTACCTCGGAGAGAACGAGTTTGCTCCACCTCCACCCTTTGGCAGTGTGGAGGGAAGAGGGCACCACCCTCTCCCAAAGGGGACATAGGGCCTACCAGGAGAGAAAGGCCCCTTGAGGAGCTGAGCCCAGGTAGGCAGCCAGTGATGTCAAGCACACTCCCGCTGCTTGCTTCTTCATGGCACTCCCACGATCTGCTAGGAATGTCTTTGCAAGGATCTCAAAGGGAAGGGGAGATACATGGCCCTGTCTCTGGAACTTCAGTCCTCTGAGCAGATCTGGAGGTCTTGAGTTGTATAAGCAAACCTGTTCCTTCCAAATAGAGGCTTGCAAACACACCCCGGTGGTTGCCTCTTCTTCCCCGAAGAAGTCTTCTTTCCCACATGCTGCGAACTCCCTGTCCCAACCTCCAAGAATAGCACTTCTTGCCATTCCTTTCTTAGAGGCAGTTATCCCTGAGCTTGGGGCCGTAGGGAGTAGCCCCACACTCACAGGGAAAGGCAAAGACTCCTCCATACATCTCCTCTATCCCCTTTGCTCTGGAGGAGAGCTCTAGTGAGCCTAGGTCTTTCAGGAAAATTCTTGGCTTGGACAGGATCTCACCCTGTTTGTGAACCTGCATACCCAACCAGGGGCCACAGAGCACCTGTTTCAGTAAAGTGGGCCCTGAAAGGGTGCAGCCTAGCAAGAGCTTGAAAATCCATTCAATTGCTGTTTTTGTACCTCTGACAGAGCGAGCTTGGCTCCACCCTTTGGCAGTGAGGAGAAAAGAGGCATGACACCCTCCCCAAGGGGACATGGGGCCTACTTCGAGAGGAAAGGCCCCTTGTGGAGCTGAGGCCAGGAAGGCACACAGTCGTGTCAAACACACTCCCACTGCTTGCTTCTTCAGGGCACTCCCGCTATCAGCTAGGAATGTCTTTGCAATGATCACAAAGGGAAGGGGAGATACAGGGCCCTGCTTCTGGACCTCCGGTGCTATGAGCAAATCTCGGGGTCTCCCGTTGTTGGTCAAGGTCAAGGTCAAGTTCAAGTTCAAGGTTCAAGTTCAAGTTCAAGTTCAAGGTCAAAGTCAAGTTCAAGTCAAGTTCAAGTTCAAGCTCAAGATCAAGGTGAAGTTCAAGTTCAAGTTCAAGGTCAATTCAAGGTCAAGGTCAAGTCAAGTCAAGGTCAAGGTCAAGTCAAGTCAAGGTCAAGTCAAGTTCAAGGTCAAGGTTCAAGGTCAAGTTCAAGTTCAAGGGCAGGGCAAGGCCAAGCCCAAGACCAAGGCAAGGGCAAACGGCAACGCCAAGGGCAAGGCCAAGGCCCAGGCCAAGGCAAAGGCCAAGGCCACCAAAGCGACGCCCAAACCCCGTAACGCCTGACAAAAGGCAGAAGCCACTAGGCCCCTGTGCAGAGGAAGCCACTGAAGGCAGCAAGGCCACAGAGCTCCCGACTCCATTCCCACATGAAGATGTGAGGATAAAGGGCCTCATCCCAGCAAAGCACCCGCTCCCACCACCCCCCAACCCCGGCCCCCGCCCCCGCAGCACGCCCCCTGAAACAACACTGTCTTCCCAGAAAAGAGAACGGAGAAGCCATGTGTGTGCCAAAGGAGGCAAGATGAACGAACGATGCCACGCCCTCCGAATTTGGGCACACCTGACGCCTCGGAACCCCGGGCCTGGCCGATGGGGTCCCAGCCGTTCTCGGTGGGAGGGGGGTCAACACATTGGCCGAGAGCCCTTGCCCAGGCCACCCGCAAATCCCCTGAGATGTGATCCGGACCACAGGGACCGAGGGCAAACGTACTGCTTGAGGTGCTGGAGGAGCCGGACGAAGCCATGGTGGGAGAGGCACACGGGCACGCTGCAGACTGCTGGCCGAGTGGGCGGGGACCCAGCAGCTCAGGACTCTGGAGAACGGGAGGCGTCTCCAGCCACCATTGACGTCAATAGGGTTTGGGTGGGTAGATGGAGGGGGCCGCCCCTGGCCTCTTTCCAAGCAGAGACCCTGGACGGAGTCCCGTGGAGCGAGTGGGCTTTTCCCGGGCACGGCTGTGCCCTGGACCGCCAAGATCCCCGTTGGGGTGGGCGGGCAGTTCGGGGGCTTTGGTTTGTGGCCCTCCCTCGCAGCGGGGGGTGGGTTCAACCCCGAGTGGATCAATCAGGGGCCCTCAGCAGTGCCAAGGGAACTCACCGCCCAGGAAACGCCCCTAGGTCCCTTTGAATTGGCCACCAACGCCCCCTTTCCCAGCCTGCCTTGCTCTGAGATTTCCCGCCTTTTCACATTCCACAGGTCCCTGGTCCTCGACTGTCCCCCGCTGGCTCCTCCGAGGCATTCCGGGACACCAGACGCTCTCTCCAGCGCCTCCACCTAGATCCCTCGCTGTCCTCGCCTCCGTTTCCCCCATGCCCCCTCCCCAACTCCTCCGTGGGCTCTTGGCATCCTTTCCCTACAGCAGTCCCAGAGTGCCACCCCGAGGGCTTTGAGTTGCCTGGAGCCCAAGGCTCCGGCCAGAGACCTGAGGGGCCAGCGTCTGGACTGGCAGCTAATGCCATTTGGGGCTTTTCTCACGTGGAGCCTGAGGCCCGCACCTCCGCGGGCAACCCCCCAGCGCGAGTGCCCTGGAGATACCCGCCCAAGGGGACAGTGTATCCCCTACTGTGGGGAAGGAGGTTCCTGTTTTCCCTGCACTGGTTCGACTTTCACGCCGAGGATCGACTCACACCATGGTGGCAAGTGGAATAGCCTTGTGGGAAAGCCTCATGGGAAAGACTCCAGGGAAAGCCACAGATTCCTTGATCCACGAGAAGGGAAGCGTGACACTGCTGCTACCACTCGGGAGGAAAGCGCAGGTGCATGACCACACTCGAGCCGAGGACTGACGCAAGCTTGGGAGACTCCAGAAGTACGCCAAGATCCATGTCAGCACTGGAGAGGAATCCTCAGGTTCCGGTCCCGACTCCACACAAGGTCTTAGGCCCCAGGCATCGACCGGAGAGGAATCCTGAGAGGCCCCCTAGCACCTCGCATGGGGACTGGCCTTTCCTGAGGTCACCAGAGCGGGTCCCTGAGGTCTCCGTCGTAACTCGAGAGCACCTGCCGCAACTCGAGAAAATCCAGGAGGTTCTCCCCTCCAGGCGAGATGAGGCCCATTTCCGCTGAGGCGTCTCGAGGCTAATCACACCTAACCTCTGGAACTTCCAAAGGGTCCTTCACACCCTTGCTGCAAGTCAAGAAGTTCTCCGACATACCCATATCCACTCGAGAGGAAGGACGAGGTTCCCGCCCATATCCAGCGGAGCCCCGTTTCCGCCTCATAGCTCGAGAAGAGGGATCCTTTCCCTTCGTCGTCGGGAAAGAATTCCCGGCCTTCCCGTCGCATCTCAAGAGGAGGCGCTCTCCACAGGAAAGACGAGAGGAACTCCAGGGCCTTGCCAGCATTCCAAGAGTCCCCCAGATGTCTAAGTCCATTCCAGAAGAAACTGTTTTCCCTGCACTGCCTCGACGTTCACGCCGAGGATCGACTCACACCACCGTGGCACGTGGGACAGCCCTGTTGGAAAGCCTCGTGGGAAAGCCTCAATGGAAAGCGACAGATCCCTTGATCCACACGTCGGCAAGCGTGACACTGCTGCTGCAGGTCGTGAGGAAATGGCAGGTGCATGCCCCCACACGAGATGAGGACTGACTCCCCTGGTGAGACTCCAGAAGTACGGAAAGATTCATGTCAGCACTGGAGAGGCATCCTCAGGGTCTGGCCCCGACTCCACACAAGGTCTTAGGCACCGGCATCGATGGGAGAGGAATCCCTAAAGGCCCCCTTGTAACTCGCATGGGGACTGGCCTTTCCTGAGGCCACCAGAGCGGGTCCCTGAGGACCCGTCGTAACTCGAGAGCACCTGCCGCAACTGGGTAAAATCCAGGAGGTTCTCCCCTCCAGGCGGGATGAGGCCCATTTCCTCTGAGGTGTCTGGAGGCTCATCACACCTAACCTCTGGAAATTAAAAAGGGTCCTTGCTGCAACTCAAGAAGTTCCCCGACATACCCGTCTCCACACGAGAGGAAGCACGAGGGTCCCGCCCACATTCAGAGGAACCCCGTTTCCGAGATGAAGGATCCTATCCTGCTTAGTCAGGAAAGATTTTTCGGCGTTCCCATGGCATCTCAAGAGCATGGGTTCTCAAAAGGAAAGGCAAGAGGAACTCCAGGGTCGTGCCACCATTTCAAGAGTCCCCCAGATGTCTCAGTCCATTTCAGAGGAACCCGTTTTCCCAGCACTGCCTCGACTTTCACGCCGAGGATCCACTCACACCATGGTGGCATGTGGGACAGCCCTGTGAGAAAGCCTCGAGGGAAAGCCACAGATCCCTTGATCCCCGCGACGGGAAGCGTGACACATCTGCTACACTGTCCCTGAGGTCACGGTCGTATGTGGAGAGTACCTGCCGCAACTCGAGAAAATCCAGGAGGTTCTCTGCTCCAGTCGAGATGAGGCCCATTTTCTCTGCGGCGTCTCGAGAGTAATCACAACTAAACTCTGGAACTTCCAAAGTGTCCTAAACACCCTTGCTAAAACTCAAGAAGTTCCCCGACATACCCGTCTCCACTCCAGAGGAATCACGAGGGTCCGGCAACCGCCAGAGGAGCTCCGTTTCCTCCTCCAAGCTCGAGATGAGGGATCCTTCCCTGCTTCCTCGGGAAAGAATTCCCGACGTTTCGACGCATCTCAAGAGGAGGCGCGCTGCACAGGAAAGGCGAGAGGAACTCATGGGTCGTGCCACCATTCCAAGAGTCCCCCAGATGTCTCAGTCCATTCCAGAGGATCCTGTTTTCCCTGCACTGCTTCGACTTTCACGCTGAGGATCGACTCACACCTGGTGGCACGTGTGACAACCCTGTGGGAAAGCCTCGTGGGAAAGCCTCGAGGGAAAGCCACAGATCCGTTAATCCACGCGACGGGAAGCGTGACACTGCTGCTACAGCACGGGAGGAAAGCGCACGTGCATGCCCCTACTCGAGACGAGAACTGACTCCCCTGGGGAGACTCCAGAAATACCCCAAGATGCATGTCAGCCCTGGAGAGGAATCCTCAGGTTCCGGCCCCGACTCCACACAAGGTCTTAGGCCCTGGCATCGACGGGAGAGGAATAGCGACAGGACCTCTAGCAACTCACATGGGGACTGGCCTTTCCTGAGGTAACCAGAGCGGGTCCATGAGGTCCCCGTCGTAAGTCGAGAGCACCTGCCGCAACTCGGTAAAATCCAGGAGGTTCTCCCCTGCAGGTGAGATGAGGCCCGTTTCCACTGATGTGTCTCGAGGCTAATCACACGTGAACTCTGGAACTTCTAAAGAGTCTTTCACAGTCATGCTGCAACTCAAGAAGTTCCCCGACATACCCGTCTCCACTCAAGAGGAAGCACAGAGGGTCCCGGCCACATCCAGAGGAGCTCCGTTTCCGGCTCGTAGCTCGAGATGAGGGATCCTTTCCCTACTTGGTCGGGAAAGAATTCCCGGCATTCTCATCGCATCTCAAGAGGAGGCGCTCTCCAAAGGAAAGGGGAGAGGAACTGCAGGGTCGTGCCACCATTCCCAGAGTCCCCCGGATGTCTCATTCCATTCCAGGGAAACCTGTTTTCCCTGCACTGCCTCGACTTTCAAGCCGAGGATCGACTCACACACGGTGGCACGTGGCACAGCCCTGTGGGAAGGCCTCGTGGGAAAGCCTCGTGGGAAAGCCTCGAGGGAAAGACACAGATCCCTTGATCCACGCGAAGGGAAGCGTGACACTGCTGCTTCAGCTCGGGAGGAAATCGCACGTGCATGCCCCCACTCGAGACGAGGACTGCCTCCACTAGGGAGACTCCATTAGTACCCCAAGATCCATGTCAGCACTGGAGAGGAATCCTCAGGTTCCAGCACTGACTCCACACAAGGTCTTAGGCCCGGGCATCGACGGGAGAGGAATCCCGAGAGGCCCCACGAGCAACACGCATGGGGACTGGCCTTTCCTGAGGCCACAAGAGCGGGTCCCTGAGGTCCCCGTCGTAAGTCGAGAGCACCTGCCGCAACTCGAGAAAATCCAGAAGGTTCTCCCCTCCAGGCGAGATGAGGCCCATTTCCGCTGAGACGTCTCGAGGCTAATCACACCTAACCTCTGAAACTTCCAAAGGGTCCTTCACGTCCTTGCTGCAACTCAAGAAGTTCCCTGACATACCTGTCTCCACTCGAGAGGAAGCACGAGAGGCCTGCCCACATCCAGAGGAGCCCCGTTTCCGTCTCCCAGCTCGAGAGGAGGGATCCTTTCCCTGCGTTGTCGGGAAAGAATTCCCGGCGTTCCCATAGCGTCTCAAGAGGAGTCGCTCTCCACAGGAAAGGCGAGAGGAACTCCAGGGTGGTGCCACCATTCCCAGAGTCCCCCACATGTCTCAGTCCATTTCACGGAAACCTGTTTTACCCTGCATTGCCTTGGCTCTCAAGCCGAGTATCGATTCAAACAACGGTGGCATGTGGGACAGCCCTTTGGGAAAGCCTCGTGGGAAAGCCTCGTGGGAAAGACTCGAGGGAAAGCCACAGATCCCTTACTCCACAAGAAGAGAAGCGAGATACTGCAGCTACAGCTCGGGAGGTAAGCGCATGTGCATGCGCCCACTCCAGACGAGGACTGACTCCCCTGGGGAGACTCCAGAAGTACCCAAGATCCATGTCAGCAAGGAGAGGAAACCTCAGGTTCCTGCACCGACTCCACACAAGGCCTTAGGACCCCTGGCATCGATGGGAGTGAAATCCCGAGAGGCCCCCGAGCAACTCGCATGGGGACTGGCCTTCCTGAGGCCACCAGAGCGAGTCCCTGAGGTCCCCGTCATAAGTCGAGAGAACCTGCCACAACTCGAGAAAATCCAGGAGGTTCTTCCCTCCAGATGAGATGAGCCCCATTTCCGCAGAGGCGACACGAGGCTAATCACACCTAACCTCTGGACCTTCCAAAGGGCCCTTCACACCCTTGCTGCAACTCAAGAAGTTCCCTGACATACCCGCTCTCCACTCGAGAGGAAGCACGAGAGTCCCGCCCACATCCAGAGGAGCCCTGTTTCTGCCTCCTAGCTCGACAGGAGGGATCCTTTCCTGCGTGTTCAGAAAAGAATTCTCAGCGTTCCCGACACATATCAAGAGGGGGCGCTCTCCACAGGAAAGGCGAGAGGAACTCCAGGGTCGTGTCACCATTCCCAGAGTCCCCCAGATGTCTCAGTCCATTCCAGGGAAGCCTGTTTCCCCGGCACTGCCTCGACTTTCAAACCGAGGATCGACTGACACCGCGGTGGCACGTGGGACATCACTGGGGGAAAGCCTCGTTGGAAAGCCTGGTGGGAAAGCGTCGTGGGAAAGCCTCATGGGAAAGCCTCGAGGGAAAGCCACAGATCCTATGATCCACGGGAAGGGAAGCGTGACACTGCTGCTACAGCTCGGGAGGAAAGGGCACGTGCATACCCCGACTGGAGACGAGGACTCACTCCCCTGGGGAGACTTCAGAAGTACCCCAAGAGCGATGTCAGCACTGCAGAGGAATTCTCAGTTTCCGACACCGACTCCACACAAGGTCTTAGGGCCCGGCATCGATGGGAGAGGAATCCCGAGCGGCCCCCGAGCAACTCGCATGGGGACTGGCCTTTCCTGAGGCCACCAGAGCGGGTCCCTGAGGTCCCTGTTGTAAGTCGAGAGCACCTGCTGCAACTCGAGAAAATCCAGGAGGTTCTGCCCTCCAGGCGAGATGAGGCCCATTTCGCTGAGGCGTCTCGAGGCTAATCACACCTAATCTCTGGAACTTCCAAAGGGTCCTTCACACCCTTGCTACAACTCAAGAATTTCCATGACATACCCGTCTCCACTCGAGAGGAAGCACAAGAGCTCCGCTCACATCCAGAGGAGCCCCGTGTCCGCCTCGTAGCTCGAGAGGAGGGATCCTTTCCCTGTGTCGTTGGTAATGAATTCCCGGCGTTCCCGTCGCATCTCAAGATGAGGCGCTCTCCACAGGAAAGGCGAGAGGAACTCAAGGGTCGTGCCACCATTCGCAGAGTCCCCCAGATGTCTCAGTCCATTCCAGGAAAACCTGTTTTCCCTGCACTGCCTTGACTTTCTAGCCGAGGATCGACTCACACCACGGTGGCACGTGGGACAGCCCTGTGGGAAAGCCTCGTGGGAAAGCCCCGTGGGAAAGCCTCGTGGGAAAGTCTCTAGGGAAAGCCACAGATCCCTTGATCCACGCGAAGGGAAGCGTGACACTGCTGCTACAGCTCTGGAGGAAATCGCACGTGCATGCCCCCACTCGAGACTACGACTGACTCCCCTGGGGAGACTCCAGAAGTACCCCAAGATCCATGTCAGCACTGGAGAGGAATCCTCAAGTTCCGGCACCGAATTCACACAAGGTCGTATGCCCCAGGCATCGACGGGAGAGGAATCCCGAGAGGCCCCTGAGCAACGCGCATGTGGACTGGCCTTTACTGAGTCCACCAGAGCGGGTCCCTGAGGTCCCCGTCATAAGTCGAGAGCACCTGCCGCAACTCGAGAAAATCCAGGAGGTTCTCCCCTCCAGGCAAGATGAGGCCCATTTCCGCTGAGGCGTCTCGAGGCTAATCACACCTAACCTCTGGAACTTCCAAAGGGTCCTTCACACCCTTGCTGCAACTCAAGAAGTTCTCCGACATACCCGTCTGCACTCGAGAGGAAGCACGAGAGTCCCACCCACATCCAGAGGAGCCCCATTTTCTGCCTCTTAGCTCCAGAGGTGAGATCCTTTCCGTGCGTTGTCTGGAAAGAATTCACCGAGTTCCCGTCGCAATTCAAGAGGAGGCGCTCTCCACAGGAAAGGCGAGAGGAACTCCAGTGTCGTGCCACCATTCGCAGAGTCCCCCAGATGTCTCAGTCCATTCCAGGGAAACCTGTTTCCCTGCACTGCCTCGACTTTCTAGCCGAGGATCGACTCACACCACAGTGGCACGTGGGACAGCCCTGTGGGAAAGCTCGTGGGAAAGCCTCGAGGGAAAGCCACAGATCCCTTGATCCACGCGAAGGGAAGCGGGACACTGCTGCTACAGCTCGGGAGGAAAGCGCACGTGCATGGCCCCACTCGAGACGAAGACTGACACCCCTGGGGAGACTCGAGAAGTACCCCAAGATCCATGTCAGCACTGGAGAGGAATCCTCAGCTTCCGGCACCGACTCCACACAAGGTCTTAGGCCCCTGGCATCTACGGGAGAGGAATCCCGCGAGGCCCCAGAGCAACTCGCATGGGGCCTGGCCTTTCCTGAGGGCACCAGAGCGGGTCCCTGAGGTCCCCGTCGTAAGTCGAGGGCACCTGCCGCAACTCGAGAAAATCCAGGAGGTTCTACCCTCCAGGCGAGATGAGGCCCATTTCCGCTGAGGCGTCTCCAGGCTAATCACACCTAACCTATGGAACTTACAAAGGGTCCTTCACGCCCTTGCTGCAACTCAAGAAGCTCCCCCACACACCCGTCTCCACTCGAGAGGAAGCCCGAGAGTCCCGCCCACATCCAGAGGAGCCCCCGTTACTGCCTCCTAGCTCGAGAGGAGGGATCCTTTCACTGAGTGGTCGGTCAAGATATTTCCCGGAGTTCCCATCTCATCTCAAGAGGAGGCGCTCTCCACAGGAAAGGCGAGAGGAACTCCAGATTCGTGCACCCATTCCCAGAGGCCCCCAGATGTCTCAGTCCATTCCATGGAATCCTGTTTCTCCTTGCACTGCCTCAACTTTCTAGCCTAGGATCGACACACAACACGGTGGCACGTGGGACAGCCCTTTGGGAAAGTCTCGTGGGAAAGCCTCGTGGAAAAGACTCGTGGGAAAGCCTCGAGGGAAAGCCGCAGATACCTTGATCCACGCGAAGGGAAGCGTGACACTGCTGCTACAGCTCGGGAGGAAAGCGCACGTGCAGGCCCCAAATCGAGATGAGGACTGACTCCCGTGGGGAGACTGGAGAAGTACCCCAAGATCCTTGTCAGCACTACAAAGGAATCCTCAGGTTCTGGCACCGACTCCACACAAGGTCTTAGGCCCTGGCATCGACGGGAGAGGAACCCCGAGAGGGCCCTGAGTAACTCGCATGGGGACTGGTCTTTCCTGAGGCCACCAGAGCGGGTCTCTGAGGTCCCCATCGTAAGTCGAGAGCACCTGACGCAACTCGAGAAAATCCAGGAGGTTCTCCCCTCCAGGCGAGATGAGGCCCATTTCCGCAGAGGCGACTCGAGGCTTATCACACCTGACCTCTGGAACTTCCAAAGGGTCCTTCACACCCTTGCTGCAACTCAAGAAGGTCCCCGACATACCCGTCTCCACTCGAGAGGAAGCACGAGAGTCCCGCCCACATCCAGAGGAGCCCCTTTTCCGCCTCCTAGCTCGAGAGGAGGTATCATTTCCCTCGTGGTCGGGAAAGAATTCCCGGCGTTTCCCTCGCATCTCAAGAGGAGGCGCTCTCCACAGGAAAGGCGAGAGGAACTCCAGGGTCGTGTCACCATTCCCAGAGTCCCCCAGATGTATCAGTCCATTCCAGGGAAACCTGTTTTCCCTGCACTGCCTCGACTTTCAAGCCGAGCATCGACTCACACCACGTTGGCACGTGGGACAGCCCTGTGGGAAAGCCTCTTGGGAAAGCCTCGTGGGAAAGCCTCGAGGGAAAGCCACAGGTCCCTTGATCCACGAGAAGGGAAGCGTGACACTGCTGTCACAGCTCGGGAGTAAAGCACACGTGCATGCCCCCACTCGAGACGACGACTGACTCCCCTGGGGAGACTCCAGAAGTACGCCAAGATCCATGTCAGCACTGGAGACGAATCCTCAGGTTTCGGCACCGATTCCACACAAGGTCTTAGGCCCCGGCATCGAAGGAGAGGAATCCCGAGAGGCCCCTGAGCAACTCGCAAGGGACTGGCCTTTCCTGAGGCCACCAGAGCGGGCCCTGCAGGCCCCGTCGTAAGTCGAGAGCACCTGCCGCAACTCGAGAACATCCAGGAGGTTCTCCCCTGCAGGCGAGATGAGGCCATTTCCGCTGAGGCGTCTCGAGGCTAATCACATCTAATATCTGGAACTTCCAAAGGGTCCTTCACACCCTTTGCAACTCAAGAAGTTCCCCGACATACCCGTCTCCACTCGAG
>NW_017219148.1:0-11544 GCF_001704415.2 Capra hircus | reverse complement strand
CTCTCGAGCTATGAGGCGGAAACGGGGCTCCTCTGGATGTCGGTGGGGTTCTCGTGCTTTCTCTCGAGTGGAGACGAGTATGTCGGGGAACTTCTTGAGGTGAAGCAAGGGTGTGAAGGACCCTCTGGAAGTTCCAGAGGTTAGGTGTGATTAGCCTCGAGATGCCTAAACGGAAATGGGCATCATATCGCCTGGACGGGAGAACCTCCTGGATTCTCTCGAGTTGCGGCAGGTGCTTTCGAGTTACGACGGGGACCTCAGGGACCCGGTCTGGTGGCCTCAGGAAAGGCCTGTCCCCATGCGAGTTGCTCGGGGGTGTCTCCGGATATTCTCCCATCGATGACGGGGCACAAGACCATGTGTGGTGTCGGTGCCGGAACCTGAGGATTCCTCTCCAGTGCTTACATGGATCTTGGGGTACTTCTGGAGTCTCCCCAGGGGAGTCAGTCCTCGTTTCGAGTGGGGTCATGCACGTGCGCTTTCCTCCCGAGCTGTAGAAGCAGTGTCACGCTTCCCTTCGCGTGGATCAAGGGATCTGTGGCTTTCCCTCGAGGCTTTCCCACGAGGCTTTCCCACAGGGCTGTCCCATGTGCCACCGTGGTGTGAGTCGAACCTCGGCTTGAAAGTCGAGGCAGTGCAGGGAGAACAGGTTTCCCTGGAATGGACTGAGACATCTGGGGGACTCTGGCAAATGGTGGCACAACCAAGGAGTTCCTCTCGACTTTCCTGTGGAGAGCGCATCCTCTTGAGATGCGACGGGAAGGCCGGAAATTCTTTCCCGACCATGCAGTGAAAGGATCCCTCCTCTCGAGCTAGGAGGCGGAAACCGGACTCCACTGGATGTGGGTGGGACTCTCGTGCTTCCTCTCGAGTGGAGACTGGGTATGTCGGGGAACTTCTTGAGTTGCAGCAAGGGTGTGAAGGAACCTTTGGAAGTTCCATATGTTAGATGTGATTAGCCTCGAGACGCCTCTGCGGAAATGGGCCTCATCTCGCCTGGAGGGGAGAACCTCCTGGATTTTCTCGAGTTGAGGCAGGTGCTCTCGACTTACGAGTGGGACCTCAGGGACCCGCTCTGGTGGCCTCAGGAAAGGCCAGTCACCATGCGAGTTGCTCGGGGGCCTCTCGGGATTTCTCTCCCGTCGATGCCGGGGTCTAAGACCTTGTGTGGAGTCGGTGCCGGAACCTGAGGATTCCTCTCCAGTGCTGACATGAATCATGGGGAACTTCTGAAGTCTCCCCAGGGGAGTCAGTTCTCGTCTCGAGTGGGGGCATGCACGTGCGATTTACCTCCCGAGCTGTAGCAGCAGTGTCACGCTTTCCTTCGCGTGGATCAAGGGATCTGTGGCTTTCCCTCGAGGCTTTCCCACGAGGCTTTCCCATGAGGCTTTCCCACAGGGCTGTCCCACGTGGCACCGTGGTGTGAGTCGAACCTCGGCTTGTAAAGTCGAGGCAGTGCAGGGAAAACAATGGACTGAGACATTGGGGACTCTGGGAATGGTGGCACGACCCTGGAGTTCCTCTCGCCTTTCCTGTGGAGAGCACCTCCTCTTGAGATGCAACGGGAACGCCGGAAATTCTTTCCCGACCACGCAGGGAAAGGATCCCTCCTCTCGAGCTAGGAGGCCGGAAACGGGGCTCCTCTGGATGTGGGCGGGACTCTCGTGCTTCCTCTCGAGTGGAGACGGGTATGTCGGGGAACTTCTTGAGTTGCAGCAAGGGTGTGAAGGACGCTTTGGAAGTTCCAGATGTCAGATGTGATTAGCCTCGAGACCCCTCGGAGGAAATGGGCCTCATCTCTCCTGGAGGGGAGAACCTCCTGGATTTTCTCGAGTTGCAGCAGGTGCTCTCGACTTACGACTGAGGACCTCAGGGACCCGCCCTGGTGGCCTCAGGAAAGTCCAGTCCCCATGCGAGTTGCTCGGGGGCCTCTTGGGATTCCTCTCCCGTCGATGCCGGGGCCTAAGACCTTGTGTTGAGTCGTTCCCGGAATCTGAGGATTTCTCTCCAGTGCTGACATGGATCTTGGGGTACTTCTGGAGTCTCCCCAGCGGAGGCAGTCCTCGTCTGGAGTGGGGGCATGCACGTTAGCTTTCCTCCCGAGCTGTAGCAGCAGTGACGCCCTTCACTTCGCGTGGATAAAGGGATCTGTGGCTTTCCCTCGAGGCTTTCCCACGAGGCTTTCTCACGAGGCTTTCCCACTGGGCTGTCCCACGTGCCACCGTGGTGTGAGTCGATCCTCGGCTTGAAATTCGACGCAGTGCAGGGAAAACAGGTTTCCCTGGAATGGACTGAGACATCTGGGGGACGCTGGGAATGGTGGCACGACCCTGGAGTTCCTCTCGCCTTTCTTGTGGAGAGCAACTGCTCTTGAGTTGCGAAGGGAATGCCGGGGAATTCTTTCCCGAACACGCAGGGAAAGGATCCCTCGCCTCAAGCTACGAGGCGGAAACGGGGAACCTCTGGATGTGGGCGGGACTCTCGTGCTTCCTCTCGTTTGGAGACGGGTAAGTCGGGGTACTTCTTGAGTTGCAGCAAGGGTGTGAAGGACCCTTTGGAAGTTCCAGAAATTAGGTGTGATTAGCCTCGAGACGCCTCAGCGGAAATGGGCCTCACCTCGCCTGGAGTGGAGAACCTCCTGGATTTTCTCGAGTTGCGGCAGGTGCTCTCGACTTAGGACAGGGTCCTCAGGGACCCGCTCTGGAGGCCTCAGGAAAGGCCAGTCCCCACGCGAGTTGCTCGGAGGCCTCACGGGATTCCTCTCCCGTCGATGCCGGGGCCTAAGACCTTGTGTGGAGTGGGTGCCAGAACCTGAGGATTCCTCTCCAGTGCTGACATGGATCTTGGGGTACCTCTGCAGTCTCCCCAGGGTAGACAGTCCTCGTCTCGAGTGAGGGCATGCATGTGCGATTTCCTCCCGAGCTGTAGCAGCAGTGTCACACTTCCCTTCGCGTGGATCAAGGGATTTGTGGCTTTTCCTCGAGGCTTTCCCAGGAGGCTTTTCCACGAGGCTTTCCTACTGGGCTGTCCCACGAGCCACCGTGGTGTGAGTCGATCCTCGGCTTGAAAGTCGAGACAGTGCAGGGAAAACAGTTTTCCCTGGAATGGACTGAGGCATCTGGGGGACTCTGGGAATGGTGGCACGACCCTGGAGTTCCTCTCTCCTTTCCTGTGGAGAGCGCCTCCTCTTGAGATGGGACGGGAAAGCCGGGAAATTATTCCCGATCACGCAGGGGAAGGATCCCTCCTCTCGAGCCAGGAGGCGGAAACGGGGCTCCTCTGGATGTGGGCGGGACTCGCGTGTTTCCTCTCGAGTGGAAACGGGTATGTCGGGGAACTTCTTGAGTTGCAGCAAGGGTGTGAAAGACCCTTTGGAAGTTCCAGATGTTAGATGTGATTAGCCTCAAGTCGCCTCAGCGGAAATGGGCCTCATCTCGCCTGGAGGGGAGAACGTCCTGGAGTTTCTCTAGTTGTGGCAGGCACTCTCGACTTACGACGGGGACCTCAGGGACCCGCTCTGGTGGCCTCAGGAAATTCCAGTCCCCATTCGAGTTGCTCGGGGGCCTCTCGGGATTCCTCTCCCGTCAATGCCGGGGCCTAAGATCTTGTGTGGAGTCGCTGCCGGAACCTGAGCATTCCTCTCTAGTGCTGACATGGATCTTGGGGTACTTCTGGAGTCTCCCCAAGGGAGTCAGTCCTCATCTCGAGTGGGGGCCTGCACGTTCGCTTTCCTCCCGAGCTGTAGCAGCAGTGTCGAACTTACCTTCGCGTGGATCAAGGGATCTGTGGCTTTCACTCGAGGCTTTCCCACGAGGCTTTCCCACGAGGCTTTCCCACAGGGCTGTCCCACGTGCCACCGTGGTGTGAGTCGATCCTCGGCTTGAAAGTCGAGGCAGTGCAGGGAAAACCGGTTTCCCTGAAATGGACTGAGAAATCTGGGGTCTCTGGGAATGGTGGCACGACCCTGGAGTTCCTCTCGCCTTTCCTGTGGAGAGCGCCTCCTCTTGAGTTGTGACGGGAAGACCGGGAATTCTTTCCCGACCACGCAGGGAAAGGATACCTCCTCTCTAGCTGTGAGGCGGAAACGGGGCTCCTCTGGATGTGGGCGGGACTCTCGTGCTTCCTCTCGAGTGGAGACAGGTATGTCGGGGAACTTCTTGAGTTGCAGCAAGGGTGTGAAGAACCCTTTGGAAGTTCCAGAGGTTTAGGTGTGATTAGCCTCGAGACGCCTCAGCAGAAATGGGCCTCATCTCGCCTGGAGGGGAGAACCTCCTAGATTTTTTCGAGTTGGGACAGGTGATATCGACTTAAGACGGGGACCTGAGGGACCCGCTCTGGTGGCCTCAAGAAAGGCCATTCCCCATGCGAGTTGCTCGGGGGCCTCTCGGGATTCCTCTCCCGTCGATGCCGGTGCCTAACACCTTGTGTGGATTCGGTGCCGGAACCTGAGGATTCCTCTCCAGTGCTGACATGGATCTTGGCATCCTTAAAGGCAATATGAGCCCCATTTCCGCTGAGGCGTCTCGAGGCTAATCACACCTAACCTCTGGAACTTCTAAAGGGTCCTTCACACCCTTGCTGCAACTCAAGGAGTTCTCTGACATACCCGTCTCCATTCGAGAGTATCAAGATCTTCCCGCCCACTTTCAGAGGAGCACTGTTTCCACCTCATAGCTCGAGAGGAGGGATCCTTTCCCTGCGTGGTCTGGAAAGCATTCCCGGCGTTCCAGTCGCCTCTCAAGAGGAGGCCCTCTCCACAGGAAAGGCTAGAGAAACTCCAGGGTCGTTCCACCATTCCCAGAGTCCCCCAGATGTCTCTGTCAATTCCAGGGAAACCTGTTTTCCCTGCACTGCCTCGACTTTGAAGCCGAGGATCGACTCACACCACGGTGGCACGTGGGACAGCCCTGAGGAAAATCCTCGTGGGAAAGCCTCATTGGAAAGCCTCGAGGGAAAGCCACAGATCCCTTGATACAAGCGAAGGGAATCGTGACACCGCTGCTACAGCTCGAGAGGAAAGCGCACGTGCAGGCCCCCACACGAGACGAGGACTGACTCCCCTGGGGAGACTCAGAAGTACCCCAAGATCCAAGTCAGCACTGGAGAGGAATTCTCAGGTTCCGGCACCGACGCCACACAAGGTCTTATGCCAGCGTGACACTGCTGCTACAGCTCGAGAGGAAAGCTCACGTACAGGCCCCCACTCGAGACGAGGACTGACTCCCCTGGGGAGACTCAGAAGTACCCCAAGATTCATGTCAGCACTGGAGAGGAATCCTAAGGTTCCGGCACCGACTCCACACAGGTCTTAGGCCCCGACTTCGAAGGGAGAGGAATCCCGAGAGGCCCCCGAGAAAGTCCCATGGGGACTGGCCTTTCCTGAGGCCACCAGAGCGGGTCTCTGAGGTCCCCGTCGTAAGTCGAGAGCACCTGCTTCAACTCGAGAAAATCCAGGAGGTTCTTCCCTCCAGGCGAGATGAGGCCCATTTCCGCTGAGGCGTCTCGAGGATATTCACACCTAACCTCTGGAACTTCCAAAGGGTCCTTCACACCCTTTTTGCAACTCAAGAAGTTCCCCGACATACCCGTCCCCACTCGAGAGGAAGCACGAGAGTCCCGCCCACATCCAGAGGAGACCCGTTTCCGCCTCCTAGCTCGACGGAGGGATCCTTTCCCTGCGTGCTCGGGAAAGAATTCCCGGCGTTTCCGTCGCATCTCAAGAGGAGGCGCTCTAGACAGGAAAGGCAGAGAAACTCCAGGGTGGTGCCACCATTCCCAGAGTCCTCCAGATGTCTCAGTCCATTCCAGGGAAACCTGTTTTCCCTGCACTGCGTCGACTTTCAAGCTGAGGATCGACTCACACAAAGGTGGCACGTGGGACAGCCCTGTGGGAAAGCCTCGTGGGAAAGCCTCGTGGGAAAGCCTCGAGGGAAAGCCACAGATCCGTTGATCCACTCGAAGGGAAGCGTGACACTGCTGCTACAGCTCGGGAGGAAAGCGCACGTGCATACCCCCACTCGAGACGAGGACTGACTCCCCTGGGGAGACTCCAGAATTACCCCAAGATCCATGTCAGCAGTGGAGAGGAATACTCAGGTTCCGGCACTGACTCCACACAAGGTCTTAGGCCCCAGCATCGACGGGAGAGGAAACCCGAAGGCCCCGGAGCAACTCGCAAAGGGACTGGCATTTCCTGAGGCCACCAGAGCAGGTCCCTGAGGTCCCAGTCGTAAGTCGAGAGCACCTGCCGCAACTCGAGAAAATCAAGGAGGTTCTCCCCTCCAGGCGAGATGAGGCCCATTTCTGCTGAGGCGTCATGAGGCTATTCAAACCTAAACTCTGGAACTTCCAAAGGGTCCTTCACACCCTTTTTGCAACTCAAGAAGTTCCCCGACATACCCGTCTCCACTCGAGAGGAAGCACGAGAGTCCCGGCCACATCCAGATGTTCCCCGTTCCGGCCTCCAAGCTCGATGGAGGGATCAATTCCCTGCGTGCTCGGGAAAGAATTCCCGGCGTTTCCGTCGCATCTCAAGAGGAGGCACTCTCGACAGGAAAGGCAGAGGAACTCCAGGGTGTTGCCACCATTCCCAGAGTCCTCCAGATGTCTCAGTCCATTCCAGGGAAACCTGTTTTCCCTGCACTGCGTCGACTTTCAAGGTGAGTATCGACTCACACCAAGGTGGCACGTGGGACAGCCCTGTAGGAAAGCCTCGTGGGAAAGCCTCGTGGGAAAGCCTCGAGGGAAAGCCACAGATTCCTTGATCCACGCGAAGGGAAGCATGACACTGCTGCTACAGCTCAGGAGGAAATCGCACGTGCATGCCCCCACTCGAGACGAGGACTGACTCCCCTGGGAAGACTCCAGAAGTACCCCAAGATCCATGTCAGCACAGGAGAGGAATCCTCAGGTTCCGGCACCGACTGCACACAAGGTCTTTTGCCCCGGCATCGACGGGAGAGGGATCCCGAGAGGCCCCCAATCAACTCACATGGGGACTGGCCTTCCCTGAGGCCACCATATTGGGTCCCTGAGGTTCCCGTCGTAAGTCGAGAGCACCTGCCGCAACTCGAGAAAATCCAGGAGGTTCTCTCCTCCAGGCGAGATGAGGCCCATTTCCGATGAGGCGTCTTGAGGCTAATCACACCGAACCTCTGGAACTTCCAAAGGGTCCTTCTCACCCTTGCTGCAACTCAAGACGTTCCCCGGCATACCCGTCTCGACTGGAGAGGAAGCACGAGAGTCCCGCCCATATCCAGAGGAGCCCGGTGTCCACCTCCTTGCTCGAGAGGAGGGATCCTTTCCCTGCGTGGTCGGGAAAGAATTCCCGGCGTTCCCGTCGCATTTCAAGTGGAGGCGCTCTCCACAGAAAATGCGAGAGGAACTCCAGGGTCGTGCCACCATTCCCAGAGTCCCCAAGATGTCTCAGTCCATTCCAGGGAAACCGGTTTTCCTGCACTGCCTCGACATTCAAGCCGAGGATCGACTCACACAACTGTGGCACGTGGGACATCCCTGTGGGAAAGCCCCGCGGAAAAGCCACAGCTCCCTTGATCCAAGCGATGGGAAGCGTGACACTGCTGCTAAAACTCGGTAGGAAAGCCCACGTGCATGCCCCCACTCGAAACGAGGACTTACTCCCCTAGGGAGACTACAGAAATACCCCAAGATCCATGTCAGCACTGGAGAGGAATGCTCAGATTCTGGCACCGACACCACACAAGATCTTTGGAGCCGGCATCGACGAGAAAGGAATCCCGAGAGGCCCCCGAGCAACTCGCATGGGGACTGGCCTTTCCTGAGGCCACCAGAGCGGGTCCCTGAAGTCCCCGTCGTAAGTCGAGAGCACCTGCCGCAACTCGAGAAAATTCCAGGAGGTTCTCCCCTCCAGGCCGAGATGAGGCCCATTTCCGCTGAGGCGTCTCGAGTTTATTCACACCTAACTCTGGAACTTCCAAAGGGTCCTTCACACCCTTGCTGCAACTCAAGAAGTTCCCCGACATACCCGTCTCCACTCGAGAGGAAGCACGAGAGTCCCGACCACATCCAGAGGAGCCCCGTTTCCGCCTCCTAACTCGAGAGGAGGGATCCTTTCCCTGCGTGGTCGGGAAAGAATTCCCGGCGTTCCAGTCGCATCTCAAGAGCAGGCCTCTCCACAGGAAAGGCGAGAGGAACTCCAGGGTCGTGCCACCATTCCCAAAGTCCTCCAGATGTCTAGGTCCATTCCAGGGAAAACTGTTTTCCCTGCACTGCCTCGACCTTCAAGCCGAGGATCGACTCACACCACGGTCCACGTGGGACAGCCCTGTGGGAAAGCCTCGTGTGAAAGCCTCGTGGAAAGCCTCGAGGGAAAGCCCCTGATCCCTTGATCCACGCGAAGGGAAGCATGACACTGCTGCTACAGCTCGGGAGGAAAGCGCACGTGCATGCCCCCATTTGATACGAGGACTGACTCCCCTGGGGAGACTCCAGAAGTACCCCAAGATCCATGTCAGCACTGGAGAGGCATGCTCAGGTTCCGGCACCCACTCCACACAAGATCTTAGGCCCCGGCATCGAGGGAGAGAAGTCCCGAGAGGGCCCCCGAGCAACTCGCATGGGGACTGGCCTTTCCTGAGGCCACCAGAGCGGGTCCCTGAGGTCCCCGTCGTAAGTCGAGAGCACCTGCCGCAACTCGAGAAAATCCAGGAGGTTCTCCCCTCCAAGGCGAGATGAGGCCCATTTCCGCTGAGGCGTCTCGAGGCTATTCAAACCTAACTCTGGAACTTCCAAAGGGTCCTTCACACCCTTGCTGCAACTCAAGAAGTTCCCCGACATACCCGTCTCCACTGGAGAGGAAGCACGAGAGTCCCAACCACATCCAGAGGAGCCCCGTTTCCGCCTCCTAACTCGAGAGGAGGGATCCTTTCCCTGCGTGGTCGGGAAAGAATTTCCGGCGTTCCCGTCGCATCTCAAGAGCAGGCCTCTCCACAGGAAAGGCGAGAGGAACTCCAGGGTCGTGCCACCATTCCCAGAGTCCTCCAGATGTCTCAGTCCATTCCAGGGAAAACCTGTTTTCCCTGCACTGCCTCGACCTTTCAAGCCGAGGATCGACTCACACCACGGTCCACGTGGGACAGCCCTGTGGGAAAGCCTCGTGGGAAAGCCTCGTGGAAAGCATCGAGGGAAAGCCCCTGATCCCTTGATCCACGCGAAGGGAAGCATGACACAGCTGCTACAGCTCGGGAGGAAAGCGCACGTGCATGCCCCCATTTGATACGAGGACTGACTCCCTGGGGAGACTCCAGAAGTACCCCAAGATCCATTTCAGCACTGGAGAGGCATGCTCAGGTTCCGGCACCGACTCCACACAAGATCTTAGTCCCCGGCATCGAAGGGAGAGAAATCCGAGAGGCCCCCGAGCAACTCGCATGGGGACTGGCCTTTCCTGAGGCCACCAGAGTGGGTCCCTGATGTCCCCGTTGTAAGTTGAGAGGACCTGCCGCAACTCGAGAAAATCCAGGAGGTTCTCCCCTCCAGGCGAGATGAGGCCCATTTCCGCAGAGGACGTCTCGAGGCTAATCACATCTAACATCTGGAACTTCCAAAGGGTCCTTCACACCCTTGCTGCAACTCCAGAAGTTCCCGGACATACCCGTCTCCACTCAAGAAGAAGCACGAGAGTCCCGCCCACATCCAGAGGAGCCCCGTTTCCGCCTCCTAGCTCGAGAGGAGGTATCCTTTCAGTGCTTGCTTGGGAAAGAATTCCCGGCGTTCCCTTCGCATCTCAAGAGGAGGCGCTCTCCACAGGAAAGGCAAGAGGTACTATAGGGTCGTGCCACATTCCCAGAGTCCCCAGATGTGTCAGTCCATTTCAGGGTAACCTGTTTTCCTTGCAATAGGTCGAATTTCAAGCCGAGGATCGACTCACACCACGGTGGCACGTGGGACAGCCCTGTGGGAAAGCCTCGTGGGAAAGCCTCGAGGGAAAGCCTCGAGGGAAAGATCATGATTCCTTGATCCACGCGAAGGGTAGGGTGACACTGCTGCTACAGCTCTGCAGGAAAGACCACTTTCATGGCCCCACTTGAGACGTGGACTGACTCCCTTGGGGAGACTCCAGAAGTACCCCAAGATCCATGTCAGCACTGGAGAGGAATGCTCAGGTTCCGGCACCGGCACCACACCAGATCTGAGGCCCCGGCATCGACGGGAGAGGAATCCAGAAAGGCCCCGAGCAACTCGCATGGGGACTGGCCTTTCCTGAGGCCACCAGAGCGGGTCCCTGAGGTCCCCGTCGTAAGTCAAGAGCACCTGCCGCAACTCGAGAAAATGCAGGAGGTTCTCCCCTCCAGGCGAGATGAGGCCCATTTCCGCTGAGGCGCCTCCAGGCAAATTACACCTAACATCTGGAACTTCCAAAGGGTCCTTCACACCCTGGCTGCAACTCAAGAAGTTCCCGACATACCCGTCTCCACTCGAGTGGAAGCACAAAGTCCCGCCAACATCCAGAGGAGCCCCGTTTCCGCCTCCTTGCTCGAGAGGTGGGATCCTTTCCCTGCGTGGTCGGGAAAGAATTCCCGGCGTTCCCGGTCGCATCTCAAGAGGATGCGCTCGCCACAGGAAAGGCGAGAGGAAACTCCAGGGTCGGGCCACCATTCCCAGAGTCCCCCAGATGTCTCAGTCCATTTCAGGGAAACCTGTTTTCCCTGCACTGCCTCGACTTTCAAGCCGAGGATCGACTCACACCAGGGTGGCACGTGGGACAGCCCTGTGGGAAAGCCTCGTGGGAAAGCCTCGTTGGAAATCCTCGAGGGAAAGCCACAGATCCCTTGATCCACGCGAAGGGAAGCGTGACACTGCTGCTACATCTCGCGAGGAAAGCGCACGTGCATGCCCACACGCGAGACGAGGACTGACTCCCCTGGGGAGACTCCGGAAGTACCCCAAGATCCATGTCAGCACTGGGAGAGGAATCCTCAGGTTCCGGGCACCGACTCCACTCAAGGTCTTAGGCCCGGGCATCGAAGGGAGAGGATTCCCGAGAGGCCCCTCAAAGCAACTCGCATGGGGACTGGCCTTTCCTGAGGCCACCAGAAGCGGGTCCCTGAGGTCCCCATCTTAAGTCGAGAGCACCTGCCAAACTCGAGAAAATCCAGGAGGTTCTCCCCTCCAGGCGAGATGAGGCCCTATTGGGCTGAGGCTTCTCGAGGCTAATCACACCTAACCTCTGGAACTTCCAAAGGGTCCTTCACACCCTTGATGCAACTCAAGAAGTTACCCGAAATACCCGTCTCCACTCGAGAGCAAGCACAAGAGTTCCGTCCCACATCCAGAGGAGCCCCGTTTCCGCCTCCTAGCTCGAGAGGAGGGATCCTTTCCCTGCGTGGTCGGGAAGGAATTCCCGGCGTTTCCCGTCGCATCTCAAGAGGAGGCAGCTCTCCACAGAAAAGGCGAGAGGAACTCCAGGGTCGGTGCAACCATTCCCAGAGTCCCCAGATGTCTCAGTCCATTCCAGGGAAACCTGTTTTCCCTGCACTGCCTCGACTTTCAAGCCGAGGATCG
>NW_017219147.1:0-11545 GCF_001704415.2 Capra hircus | reverse complement strand
GAGAGTTCTGCCCACATCCAGAGTAGCCCCGTTTCCGGCTTCTAGCTCGAGCAGAGAGGAGATCATTTCCCTGCGTGGTCGGGAAAGAATTCCCGCGTTCCCGTCGCATCTCAAGAGGAGGCGCTATCCACACTAAAGGCGAGAGGAACTCCAGGGTCGTGCCACCATTCCCAGAGTCCCCCAGATGTCTCAGTCCATTCCAGGGAAACCTGTTTTCCGTGCACTGCCTCGACTTTCCAGCCGAGGATCGACTCATACGACGGTGGCAGGTGGGAGAGCCCTGTGGGAAAGCCTCCTGGGAAAGCCTCGTGGGAAAGCCTCAATTGAAAGCCACAGATCCCTTGATCCACGCGAAGGAAGAGCGCCACTGCTGCTACAGCTCGGGAGGAAAGTGCACGTGCGTGCCCCCACTCGAGACGAGGACTGACTCCCCTGGAGAGACTCCAGAAGGTCCTTCACACCTGCTGCAAATCAAGAAGTTCCGACATACCAGTCTCCACTCGAGGGAAGCACGAGAGTTCCCCACATCCAGAGGAGCCCCGTTTCCGCCTCCTAGCTCGAGAGGAGGGATCCTTTCCCTGCGTGGTCGGGAAAGAATTCCTGGCGTTCCCGTCGCATCTCAAGAGGAGGCGCTCTCCACAGGAAAGGCGAGAGGAACTCCAGGGTCGTGCCACCATTCCCAGAGTCCCCCAGATGTCTCAGTCCATTCCAGGGAAACCTGTTTTCCCTGCACTGCCTCGACTTTCAAGCCGAGGATCGACTCACACCACGGTGGCACGTGGGACAGCCCTGTGGGAAAGCCTCGTGGGAAAGCCTCGTGGGAAAGCCTTCGAGGGAAAGCCACAGATCCCTTGATCCACGCGAAGGGAAGCGTGACACTGCTGCTACAGCTCGGGAGGAAAGCGCACGTGCATGCCCCCACTCGAGACGAGGACTGACTCCCTGGGAGACTCCAGAAGTACCCCAAGATCCATGTCAGCACTGGAGAGGAATCCTCAGGTTCCGGCACCGACTCCACACAAGGTCTTAGGCCCCGGCATCGACGGAGAGGAATCCCGGCCCGAGCAACTCGCATGGGGACTGGCCTTTCCTGAGGCCACCAGAGCGGGTCCCTGAGTCCCCTAAGTCGAGAGCACCTGCCAACTCGAGAAAATCCAGGAGGTTCTCCCCTCCAGGCGAGATGAGGCCCATTTCCGCTGAGGCGTCTCGAGGCTAATCACACCTAACCTCTGGAACTTCCAAAGGGTCCTTCACACCCTTGCTGCAACTCAAGAAGTTCCCCGACATACCCGTCTCCACTCGAGAGGAAGCACGAGAGTCCCGCCCACATCCAGAGGAGCCCGTTTCCACCTAATTCGAGAGGAGGGATCCTTTCCCTGCGTGTTCGGGAAAGAATTCCCGCGTTCCCGTCGCATCTCAAGAGGAGGTGCTCTCCACAGGAAAGGCGAGAGGAACTCCAGGGTCGTGCCACCATTCCCAGAGTCCCCCAGATGTCTCAGTCCATTCCAGGGAAACCTGTTTTCCCTGCACTGCCTCGACTTTCAAGCCGAGGATCGACTCACACCACGGTGGCACGGGACAGCCCTGTGGGAAAGCCTCGTGGGAAAGCCTCGTGGGAAAGCCTCGAGGGAAAGCCACAGATCCCTTGATCCACGCGAAGGGAAGTGCGACACTGCTGCTACAGCTCGGGAGGAAGCGCACGTGCATGCCCCCCACTCGAGACGAGGACTGACTCCCCTGGGAGACTCCAGAAGTACCCCCAAGATCCATGTCAGCACTGGAGAGGAATCTCAGGTTCCGGCACCGACTCCACACAAGGTCTTAGGCCCCGGCATCGACGGGAGAGGAATCCGAGAGGCCCCCGAGCAACTCGCATGGGGACTGGCCTTTCCTGAGGCCACCAGAGCGGGTCCCTGAGGTCCCCGTCGTAAGTCGAGAGCACCTGCCGCAACTCGAGAAAATCCAGGAGGTTCTCCCCTCCAGGCGAGATGAGGCCCATTTCCGCTGAGGCGTCTCGAGGCTAATCACACCTAACTCTGGAACTTCCAAAGGGTCCTTCACACCCTTGCTGCAACTCAAGAAGTTCCCCGACATACCCGTCTCCACTGAGGAAGCACGAGAGTCCGCCCACATCCAGAGGAGCCCGTTTCCGCCTCCTAGCTCGAGAGGAGGGATCCTTTCCCTGCGTGTGGGAAAGAATTCCCGCGTTCCGTCGCATCTCAAGAGGAGGCGCTCTCCACAGGAAAGGCGAGAGGAACTCCAGGGTCGTGCCACCATTCCCAGAGTCCCCCAGATGTCTCAGTCCATTCCAGGGAAACCTGTTTTCCCTGCACTGCCTCGACTTTCAAGCCGAGGATCGACTCACACCACGGTGGCACGTGGGACAGCCTGTGGGAAAGTGGGAAAGCCTCGTGGGAAAGCCTCGAGGGAAAGTCAGAATCCCTTGATCCACGCGAGGGAAGCATGACACTGCTGCTACAGCTCGGAAGAAAAGCGCACGTGCCCACTCGAGACGAGGACTGACTCCCCTGGGGAGACTCCAGAAGTACCCCAAGATCCATGTCAGCACTGGAGAGGAATCCTCAGGTTCCGGCACCGACTCCACACAAGGTCTTAGCCCCGGCATCGAAGGGAGAGGAATCCCGAGAGGCCCCGAGCAACTCGCATGGGGACTGGCCTTTCCTGAGGCCACCAGAGCGGGTCCCTGAGTCCCGTCGTAAGTCAAGAGCACCTGCCGTAACTCGAGAAAATCAGGAGGTTCTCCCCTCCAGGCGAGATGAGGCCCTTTTCCGCTGAGGGTCTCGAGGCTAATCACACTAACCTCTGGAACTTCCAAAGGGTCCTTCACACCCTTGCTGCAACTCAAGAAGTTCCCCACATACCGTCTCCATTCGAGAGGAAGCACGAGAGTCCCGCCCACATCCAGAGGAGCCCGTTTCCGCCTCCTAGCTCGAGAGGAGGGATCCTTTCCCTGCGTGGTGGGGAAAGAATTCCCGTGTTCCTGTCGCATCTCAAGAGGAGGCGCTCTCACAGGAAAGGCGAGAGGAACTCCAGGGTCGTGCCACCATTCCAAGAGTCCCCCCAGATGTCTCAGTCCATTCCAGGGAATCCTGTTTTCTGCACTGCCTCGACTTTCAAGCCGAGGATCGACTCACACCACGGTGGCACGTGGGACAGCCCTGTGGGAAAGTGGGAAAGCCTCGAGGGAAAGCCCTGATCCCTTGATCCACGAAGGGAAGCGTGACACTGCTGCTACAGCTCGGGAGGAAAGCGCACGTGCATGCCCCACTGAGACGAGGACTGACTCCCCTGGGGAGACTCCAGAAGTTCCCAAGATCCATGTCAGCACTGGAGAGGAATCCTCAGGTTCCGGCACCGACTCCACACAAGGTCTTAGGCCCGGCATCGACGGGAGAGGAATCCGAGAGGCCCCCGAGCAACTCGCATGGGACTGGCCTTTCCTGAGGCCACCAGAGCGGGTCCCTGAGGTCCCCGTCGTAAGTCGAGAGCACCTGCCGCAACTCGAGAAAATCCAGGAGGTTCTCCCCTCCAGGCGAGATGAGGCCCATTTCCGCTGAGGCGTCTCGAGGCTAATCACACCTAACCTCTGGAACTTCCAAAGGGTCCTTCACACCCTTGCAACTCAAGAAGTTCCCGACATACCCGTCTCACTCGAGAGGAAGCACGAGAGTCCCGCCACATCCAGAGGAGCCCCGTTTCCGCCTCCTAGCTCGAGAGGAGGGATCCTTTCCCTGCGTGGTCGGGAAAGAATTCCGGCGTTCCCGTCGCATCTCAAGAGGAGCTCTCCACGAGGAACTCCAGGGTCGTGCCACCATTCCCAGATTCCCCAGATGTCTCAGTCCATTCCAGGGAAACCTGTTTTCCTTGCACTGCCTCGACTTTCAAGCCGAGGATCGACTCACACCACGGTGGCACGTGGGACAGCCCTGTGGGAAAGCCTCCTGGGAAAAAGCCTCGAGGGAAAGCCACTGATCCCTTGATCCACTCGAAGGGAAGCGTGACACTGCTGCTACAGCTCGGGAGGAAAGCGCACGTGCATGCCCCCACTCGAGACGAGGACTGACTCCCCTGGGAGACTCCAGAAGTACCCCAAGATCCATGTCAGCACTGGAGAGGAAACCTCAGGTTCCGAACCAACTCCACACAAGGTCTTAGGCCCGGCATCGACGGGAGAGGAATCCCGAGAGGCCCCGAGCAACTCGCATGGGGACTGGCCTTTCCTGAGGCCACCAGAGCGGGTCCCTGAGGTCCGTCGAAAGTCGAGAGCACCTGCCGCAACTCGAGAAAATCCAGGAGGTTCTCCCCTCCAGGCGAGATGAGGCCCATTTCCGCTGAGGCGTCTCGAGGCTAATCACACCTAACCTCTGGAACTTCCAAAGGGTCCTTTACACCCTTGCTGCAAATCCAGAATTTCCCCGACATACCCGTCTCCACTCGAGAGGAAGCACGAGAGTCCCGCCCATACAGAGGAGCACCGTTTCCGCCTCCTAGCTCGAGAGGAGGGATCCTTTCCCTCCGTGGTCGGGAAAGAATTCCCGGCGTTCCCGTCGCATCTCAAGAGGAGGCGCTCTCCACAGGAAAGTCGAGAGGAAGTCCAGGGTCGTGCCACCATTCCCAGATTCGCCAGATGTCTCAGTCCATTCCAGGGAAACCTGTTTTCCTTGCACTGCGTTGACTTTCAAGCCATCGATCGACTCACACCACGGTGGCACGTGGGATAGCCCTGTGGGAAAGCCTCGTGGGAAAGCCACAGATCCCTTGATCCAGGCGAAGGGAAGCATGACACTGCTGCCACAGCTCCGGAGGTAAGCGCACGTGCATGCCCCACTCAAACGAGGACTGACTCCCCTGGGGAGACTCCAGAAGTACCCCAAGATCCATGTCAGCACTGCAGAGGAATCCTCAGGTTCCGGCACCGACTCCACACAAGGTCTTAGGCCCCGGCATCGATGGTAGAGGAATCCCGAGAGGCCCCTAGCAACTCGCATGTGGACTGGCCTTTCCTGAGGCCACCAGAGCGGGTCCCTGAGGTCCCCGTCGTAAGTCGAGAGCACCTGCCGCAACTCGAGAAAATCCAGGAGGTTCTCCCCTCCAGGCGAGATGAAGCCCATTTCCGCTGAAGCGTCTGGAGGCTAATCACACCTAACCTCTGGAACTTCCAAAGGGTCCTTCACACCCTTGCTGCAACTCAAGAAGTTCCCGACATACCCGTCTCCTCTCGATAGGAAGCACGAGGGTCCCGCCCACATCCAGAGGAGCCCCTTTCCGCCTCGTAGCTCGAGATGTGGGATCCTTTCCCTGCTTCGTCGGGAAAGAATTCCCGGCGTTCCCGTCGCATCTCAAGTGGAGGCGCTCTCCACAGGAAATGCGAGAGGAACTCCAGAGTCGTGCCACCATTCCAAGAGTCCCCTAGATGTCTCAGTCCATTCCAGAGGAACCTGTTTTCCCTGCACTGCCTCGACTTTCACGCCGAGGTTCGACTCACACCTCGGCGGCATGTGGGACAGCCCTCTGGGATAGCCTCGTGGTAAAGCCTGGAGGAAAAGCCACAGATCACTTGATCCACGCGACCGGAAGTGTGACACTGCTGCTACAGCTCGGGAGGAAAGCGCACGTGCATGCCCCATTCGAGACGAAGACTGACTTCCCTGGGGGGCTCCAGAAGTACCCCAAGATCCATGTCAGCACTGTAGAGGAATCCTCAGGTTCCTGCCCCAACTCCTCACAAGGTCTTTTTTTTTCTTTCCTTTTTACTCTTTTCTTTGCATTTATTTAAACACAGTTCTCAAAACTTTTGAGTGAAATTGGGCCTCCTTTGGTAAGCAAAGAACCTGAAAGTAGTATTTAAAAAACGAACAGGCAAAGTCTTCAGATCATCCACAACACAGGTGTAGTGTTCCCTTCTTTTTTCTCAAAACTCTGAAGCACCCAGTTTTTCCATATAGTCTTAAAAGCTAGAAGAACAAGAGTACATTTGTGGTGGAATATTATTTTCACTTGCTGATTACTAATTGAAATACCATTATCCCCTTCTAACAGCTTTAAGAAATAGCCTTTTTAAGGCATACATTGTGCAACTCATCTTATTCCCTGCTATGTATAATACAGATTACATAAAGGCTGTCAAAGTCACATTTATATAAGCATTAAGCATTTGCTGTATTGAAAGATCTTTAGTTTTTAACACTAGCAGTATAGAGTTACAGAGCGTAATTTTTATCACTTAACTGCAGGTATATTAAGTATGGTATGTTTCATGGACTCGAGGAAAACGGGCATTTTTTTCTTTAATTTACTACTGACAATCTAATCAGAACAGTTCTCCTAAGCATTGATATGTTAGAAAGAAAAGTAAAAACCAAACGTTATTGTTGCTTTTTGCCATTTGGTAGCATTTTACACACAGGCTTCAATCTTCAGAATACCCTGTATTCAGTAGAAAAACCATTTAAATGAAGTTCTGTACAATAGAAACTTCTCAGCAGTCAAAATTTTAGACTGTAAAAAAATACATGTAAAACATACTTTTCTGAAAACACTTAACTTTGAACAAAGCACCGAACTACACAAATGCAGAATGAAAACAGCATTTCAACTCCACCAAAAGTAGTCATCATAAAAGGTGTAAAAGTCACCTAACTTCACCAGGCACTGTTCACTTTTTAAACAGGAGACAATAAAAAATATTGTCCACAAACAATATCCCAACTCTAGGGCAGGTTTCAGAAAGTCTTCATCTTCATGCTTTAATAGCGACGAGGTGAGTATGATCGAGATCTGGAACGTGATCTGTATCCTCCACGACTATAGTAGGGAGAAGGTGACCGTCTTCTGTATTTCTGATCCCTGTCTTGAG
Source organism: Capra hircus (assembly GCF_001704415.2). NCBI lineage: Eukaryota > Metazoa > Chordata > Mammalia > Artiodactyla > Bovidae > Capra > Capra hircus. The sequence goes on along the minus strand of NW_017219147.1, from coordinate 4,668 downwards.
CAGCTCTCCATCCTCCTCCTCCTCCTCCTCCTCCTCTGTACGATCTGCTGTAATAGTCCCGATCATCATAGCCTCGATCATATCCTCTGTCATAGTAATCTCGACGGCGTGAGCTGCCATAGGTAGGTCTCCCCATGTAAATTCCTGCTGTTGGAGTATGTGGTCTTTTCGTTATGGAGAAGTCAACTCTGATCCTACATCCATCAAGCTCCATTCCATTGGCACGCTCTTTTGCTTCCTTGGCATCATCTACATTTTCAAAGTATACAAAGGCAAATCCTCTTGAACGTCTAGACTGCTGGTCATATACAATAGATACATCAGCAATTGGGCCATATTTAGAGAACATTTCTCTTAGATCTCTTTCTGTAGTATACAAGCTCAATCCAAATACTCCAAGACAACAGTTAGGATCAGGATTTGCCCGATTCCCAACATGACGCCAGCGAGTAGACATGGGAGAATGACTGTGGCTATGCCGTCTTCGATAATCTCTGCTGTAAGATCTGCTACGAGATCTTCTATGGGACCGGGACCGAGATCGTGACCTTGTATAATGCCTCCGAGAACTTCTTCTGGATCTAGACCTAGATTCCGATCTGGACCTGGACTTTGATCTGGAACGCCTGGAATCTTCCTTGGAGCGAGACCTTGCAGGGGTATGACTTGCAGATTTCCCAGATCCATGAGCACTTCCGCTTCTGGAAGCAGAACGGGATTCCCCCTCGCCGTAGTTCTCCTCGCCGCTGTCGCTCATGACTTTCACTGCTGTCGCCGCTCGATGTGCTTCAATCGAAGCTGCCAACCTCTCGCACCTTCAGTGTAGAGGCTCCGCCGCAGCCTCACACCACACACCGGTGCCCCAGGCACTGAGAACCGAAACGCTCCGCGCCGCCTCCGCTCGGGCTCTCCACACAAGGTCTTAGGCCCCGGCATCGACGTGAGAGGAATCCTGAGAGGCCCCCTAGCAACTCCCATGGGCACTGGCCTTTTCTGAGGCCACAGGAGCGGGTCCCTGAGGTCCCCATCCTAAGACGAGAGCACCTGCTCCAACTCAAGATAATCCAGGAGGTTCTCCCCTCCAGGCGAGATGAGGCCCATTTCCCCTGAGGCATCTCGAGGCTAATCACACCTAACCTCTGGAACTTCCAAAGGGTCTTTGACACCCCTGCTGCAAGTCAAGAAGATCACCGACATACCCGTCTCCACTCGAGATGAAGCACGAGGGTCCCCCACATCCAGAGGAGCCCCGTTTCCGCCTCGTATCTAGAGAGGAGGGATCCTTTCCCTGCGTGGTCGGGAAAGAATTCCTGGCGTTCCCGTCGCATCTCAAGAGGAAGTGCTCTCCACAGGAAAGGCCAGAGGAACTCCAGGGTCGTGCCACCATTCCAAGAGTTCCCCAGATGTCTCAGTCCATTCCAGAGGAACCTGTTTTCCCTGCACTGCCACGACTTTCACGCCGAGGATCGTCTCACACCAAGGTGGCATGTGGGACAGCCCTGTGGGAAAGCCTCATGGGAAAGCCTAGAGGGAAAGCCACAGATCCCTTGATCCACGCGACGGGAAGCGTGACACTGCTGCTACCGCTCGGGAGGAAAGCGCACGTGCATGCCCCACTCGAGACGAGGACTGACTCCCCTGGGGAGACTCCAGAAGTACCACAAGATCCATGTCAGCACTGGAGAGGAATCTTCAGGTTCCAGCCCCGACTTCACACAAGGTCTTAGGCCCCGGCATCGACAGGAGAGGAATCCTGAGAGGCCCCCTAGAAACTTGAATGGGGACTGGCCTTTCCTGAGGCCACCAGAGCTGGCCCCTGAGGTCCCCGTCGTAAGTCGAGAGCACCTGCCGCAACTCGAGAAAATCCAGGAGGTTCTCCCTCCAGGCGAGATGAGGCCCATTTCCACTGAGGTGTCTCGAGGCTAATCACACCTAACCTCTGGAACTTCCAAAAGGTACTTTACACCCTTGCTGCAACTCAATAAGTTCCCCGACATACCCGTCTCCACTCGAGAATAAGCAAGATGGTCCCCCCACATCCACAGGAGGCGCGTTTCCGCCTCGTCGCTCGAGATGAGGGATCCTTTCCTTCCGGGGCCAGCGTGAGGAATTCCGCCTATGGCAAAGGTCATGAGGAAGGAGGCTTGGCATGCAAAGGCGTGATCAAGCCTCAGGTAACCCCCTGTTCCCGAGCATCGAACCCCAAAACCAGAGTCTGTTTTATGCTCTCACCTACACTTCTGACTTTACGGGGGCTCTCCCCATAACTGTTTCTCTCGGAGAAGAAGTAAACGTGCAGCTTCAAGGCAATAAATATTCTTGGGCATGACAAGAGTGTTTCAGCTTGCCGACTCCTCTGAAGGTTATCTAGCCCACCTTTATAGGTTTGTCCGGCCACATGTGATTGTTTACAGCCTCCCAACCTGAGAGGCATGAGATGTTTTAGACTTACTAAAGGCAAATTATTTTGGGGAGTTAGAAATTATTAGTATAGTTGGTTAGGAATTATATTGGTGAAGGGTTCTTCATTTGTTGTGTCAAAAATTGCTGCTAATTCCCTGCTCTGGGTGGGACAAGGATATTTTAGGTCAAACCTCTCTGCTGACAGACCAGCTTGTGTGACAGGATTATCCATACTGCTGCCACTAGGCACAAGATTGTTTACTACCTCTCAACTGTAAACAGCACAGAGAGTTTTGGAGTATTTTGAGAGTCTTAATTAGCATAGGACTTTTTCTTCTTGTTGAGTCAATGATTGCCACCAGGCCTCCATATCCTTAGGCACTTGGGAATATATTAATCAATGTATTTGGAATATAGCAAAGGAAATATAGCAGTTTTTGATGTTAGCAATACTAGACTTTTTGAGTTAATGGATTTTCACTTTTGTAATAGATCACTGTACTTTGTTATATATCACTGTGTCCTTTCTATGTAAGAATGTAACTTTATCATATCTTAAGACTAAATAGATCTTAAGGGGAGAATTGATGAAAGGATTTTCATTTGTTAGGCTGATGTTTGCTGATAAATCTCCATGTTCCCTACCCTTATAATGAATATAACTAGTATATAGGAGAAATAAGTATTAACCTTTAAGCATATAGGAGAAATAAGAATTCACCTTTAAGACTAATCATGTTAACCTTGGGTTAAATAAATTCCTTTCTTGATTGTAACTCACTACACCCTCACCCTATAGGAATGTAACTTTATTTGGAGGGTGGTGCCTGGTTTAAGAAAAACACCCTTGGAAGAAATAAGTTTATTTGGTTATCAGAAAGAAAGGATCATAAAATGTCAGCAGGTCTCATTCATGGCCAGAAGATGATGTAAGATCCCTAAGACCTTTTTTTTATACATTTATGTGAAGCACCTGATTTTGATAAAGGTCAGGATGCCGACTCCTGCGTGACTCTGTATTCATCCCTATGTGTAACAAGAGGTATACAAGCAAAACCAAAAATAAAGAAATCAGATCAGTTTCCGGAAAGACTGATTCCCCCATGTCGCTTCTTTTTTGCTCCCGTTTTTCTGGCTGAATTCTCTACTGGAGGATGGATGTTATTCCACGTAATCCAAGTTATTCAGCCTCTTTTTCTCCAATAATCTTCCTACTACACTATCCATTTCTAATCTCTTTATATCTGGGATTAAATATGTATATTTCCAAAGACGACGACTACGTCCCCACCTTCGAATCACCCTGGATCCACCGGGGCTGGACCACGGCACTTTCCCTGCTTGGTCGGGAAAGAATTCCCGGCGTTCCCACCGAATCTCAAGAAGAGGCGCTCTCCACAGGAAAGGCGAGAGGAATTCCAGGGTCGTGCCACAATTCCAAGAGTCCCCCAGATGTCTCAGTCCATTCCAGAGGAACCTGTTTTCCCTGCACTGCCTTGATTTTCACGCCGAGGATCGACTGGCACCACGGTGGCACGTGGGACAGCGATGTGGGAAAGCCTCGTGGGAAAGCCTCGAGGGAAAGCCCCGTGGGAAATACCTCGAGGGAAAGACACAGATCTCTTGATCCACGCGACGGGCAGAGTGACACTGCTACTGCAGCTCGGGAGGTAAGCGTTCTTGCATGATCCCGCTGAGAAGAGGACTGACACCCCTGGGGAGACTCAAGAAGTACCCCAAGAACCATGTCAGCACGGGAGAGGAATCCTCAGGTACCGGCCTCGACTTCACACAAGGTCTTAGGCCCCACCATCGACGGGAGAGGAATCCCGAGAGGCCCCGTAGCCACTCGGATGGGAACTGGCCTTTCCTGACGCCACCAGAGCGGGTCCCTGAGGTCCCAGCGTACGTTGAGAACACCTGCCACAATTCGAGAAAATCCAGGAGGTTCTCCCCACCAGGCAAGATGAGGCCAATTTCCGCTGAGGCTCTCGAGGCTAATCACACCTAAACTCTGGAAATTCCAAAGGTTCCTTAACAACCTTGCTGAAACTCAAGAAGTTCCCCGACATACCGTCTCCACTCCAGAGGAAGCACGAGGGTCCCGCCCACATCCAGAGGAGCCCCGTTTATGCCTCGGACCTCGAGATGACGGATCCTTTCCCTGCTTGGTCGGGAAAGAATTCCCGGCGTTCCCGTCCCATCTCAAGAGGAGGCGCTCTCCACAGGAAAGGCGAGCGGAACTCCAGGGTCGTACCACCATTC
>NW_017219146.1:0-11546 GCF_001704415.2 Capra hircus | reverse complement strand
TAGCTGCTATTCATCTGGCATGCTCAGTCAGGTCTGACTCTTTGTGACCCTGTGGATTCTAGCCTGCCAGGCTCCTATGTCCACAGAATTTTTTCCAGGCAAAGAAAACTGGAGTGCATTGCCATTTCCTCCTCCAGGGGATCTTCCCAACCTAAGGATCAAACTCACATTTCCTGTGTCTCCTGCATTGGCAGGCAGATTCTTTACTATTGAGCCACCTGGGAAGTCTGGTATTAATTTTCTATTGCTGTGTAACAAATCACCACACAAACTTGGTGGATTAAAGTTAATACAAATTATCTTGCAGTTTCCAGAAGTCAGGAGCTGGGTCCTCTGCTCAGGGCCTCCCAAGACTAAAATCCCAGTGTTGGCCAGAGCTGAGATTCCATCTGAGACTGGAGATCCTCTCCCAAGCTCATTTAGATTGTTGGAAGGAAGCAGTTGCTTGTGACTGTAAGCCTGGACCCTGTTCCTAGAGGTTACCCTCTCTCGCAGGCAGTTCACAATGTTTATTTGCTTATTTTAAAGCCAGCACGAGTATATTTTTCATATTTTGGATCTTTTCCTATAGGTAAAATCTGGCCCCTTTTAAGGGCTCACAGATTAAGTTAAGCCCACCTAGTACAACCTCCCACTTGATTCAGTTCAGTTCAGTCTCTCAGTCGTGTCCAACTCTTTGCGACCCCATGAATCACAGCACGCTAGGCCTCCCTGTCCATCACCAATTCCTGGAGTCCGCCATTGAGTCAGTGATGCCATCCAGCCATCTCATCCTCTCTGTCGTCCCCTTTTCCTCCTGCCCCCAATTCCTCCCAGCATCAGAATCTTTTCCAATGAGTCAACTCTTTGCATGAGGTGGCCAAAAGTACTGGAGTTTCAGCTTTAGCATCATTCCTTTCAAAGAAATCCAGGGTTGATCTCCTTCAGAATGGACTGGCTGGATCTCCTTGCAGTCCAAGGGACTCTCAGGAGTCTTCTCCAACACCACAGTTCAAAAGCATCAATTCTTCGGCGCTCAGCTTTCTTCACAGTCCAACTCTCACATCCATACATGACCACAGGAAAAACCATAGCCTTGACTAGACGGACCTTAGTCGGCAAAGTAATATTTCTGCTTTTGAATATGCTATCTAGGTTGGTCATAACTTTTCTTCCAAGGAGTAAGCATTTTTTAATTTCATGGCTGCAATCACCATCTGCAGTGATTTTGGGGCCCCCCAAAATAAAGTCTGACACTGTTTCCACTGTTTCCCCATCTATTTCCCATGAAGTGATGGGACCGGATGCCATGATCTTCATTTTCTGAATGTTGAGCTTTAAGCCAACTTTTTCACTCTCCTCTTTCACTTTCATCAAGAGGCTTTTTAGTTCCTCTTCACTTTCTGCCATAAGGGTGGTGTCATCTGCATATCTGAGGTTATTGATATTTCTCCCAGCAATCTTGATGCCAGCTTGTTTCTTCCAGTCCAGCGTTTCTCATGATGTACTCTGCATATGTTAAATAAGCAGGGTGACAATATACAGGCTTGACATACTCCTTTTCCTATTTGGAACCAGTCTGTTGTTCCATGTCCAGTTCTAACTGTTGCTTCCTTACCTGCATACAGATTCTCAAGAGGTAGGTCAGGTGGTCTGGTATTCCCATCTCTTTCAAAATTTTCCACAGTTTATTGTGATCCACACTTGATTAACTCAAAGTAAATTGATTTTTAACCTCAAGTTCATTTCCAAACCACCTCAGCTTTGGCTTAGAATGTAACTTAGTTTTTTTAAGTTAAATCTATCATATAAACAGTCTTGCCCACAGCTACTAGTAGGGAATTATACACGATGTGTAGAACAGAGGTTAGAAATCTTGGAGCCATCTCAGATTTCTGCCAACCATACTGCTTTATTAAAATTAAGGGAAAAAGTGTGAAATCAATGTGACAGTCAATTATAAGTTTTATTAGTTTCAAAAAATGTAGTAGTCAATACTGAAAATGAATAAAATAAAGCTAATTTTGTTAACATGGATAGATCCCATAAAATAAACTGAATGAAAACAGCAAGATGCAGACAAAAAAATGGTATAAACTATATAAAGTTTAAATTTAGTATATTGTGAGAATGTACACAGTGGCATGATAATATCCAAATTTAGTTTAAAAGTCACCTCTGGGAGGAAGGATGGAGTAAAATCTAAAAGGAGTCTCTGCTCATAATTGTGGAATTTTCTCTTTTAAAATAGGTTCAGTTCAGTCACTCAGTCATGTCCGACTCTTTTCGACCCCATGGACCACAGCACACCAGGCTTCCCTGTCCATCACCAATCCTAGAGCTTGCTCAAACTCATGTCCATTGAGTCAGTAATGCCATCCAACCATCTCATCTTCTGCCATCCCCTTCTCCTCCTGACCACAGTCTTTCTCAGCATCAGGGTCTTTTCCAATTAGTCAGTTTTTCACATCAGGTGGCCAAAGTATTGGAGCTTCAGCATCAGTCCTTCCAATGAATATTGAGGACTGATTTCCTTTAGGAGTGAGGTAGTAGATACATTGGGGCCTAGTATAGTATTTTTTATTAATATTTACTCATTCAATATATTTTGCAATAAATATTAAAATATAGAATTACCCAAGGAAACTTTCCAGGATCTACATCCGTAGCATTCAGGAAGAATCAGTGACTTCTCTTAGCTGTGTGATCTTGAAACAACAGAGTCTTTATTTTTGTTGGCTATTGCATTCTTTCTTTAAACAAACTGAAGGTAGAATTTGAAGGTATAAACCGTTGAAAGCACAATCCACTGGTTGAACCAGTGGAAAGAGGCTGTGTAAGAGGGGACAGAAAGGGTGAAGAGCCCAGATATCCATTCTTTTGCCCTTTCCACAAAAAGCATCTGAGTGTTTAACTCACAATCCACAGACTGCAAACCACTGCTCTGTAACTTTATGTCACTTATATATGCCTTCATTATGACCGTAACCATCCTAAATATTGATTTCCATGGTTTTGTCTGCACTGACAGAGGTTGAGCATCTTTCCACCTCCACAACTAGCTTTCTATTTATAGCTATAGTTAGTATCAGTGAATGTTTCTTAAATGTGTTACTGATGGTTTCTTGGGGAAATTGGAATTTAAGATACACAAAACACTTCGAACAGTTCAATAGGAAAAGAAGTAATACCTTTTATTAATTCAGCATTCTTAGTGCTTTTTAGCCATGCTTGGGTAAAGTGGATGGTGTGATGCAAGAACTCTGATATTTGAAGGGAGGACTTTAGAAAGTCTTTCCCATTAGAATGGTTGTTTAAGTGAACATGGGTCCAACAAAACTCCATCTCAGAACACCTCATGGCCCTCTTTTAGTGTCACATTTTCTTACCTGATTCCTCTGTCTCCTCAATTCAGCTCCTTCAGTTTAATGGTAATAGGTCATTTTCTCTGTTCCTCCAGGGTTTGATTCCACCGACGTCAACACCCTCCCTTTCCAATTTTCAGCTATAGTGATTTAAAACATCTGCTCTTATTTAACTACCATCTACAAAATGAAGAAATGAAGGAAGTAGTCTATTCACATAAGAGCCACTTAGTTAAATGACTTACACTCGACCATTACGACCACTTCAGTGCACTTATGCCCACGAGCAAACTCTGGGAAAAAAAAAAAAATTTAGGGAGTAAGATTTTAAAATATTAGAAAAACAACACATATCTTAAAATTCACCCAGGAAAGTACACTTCCCAAAAATCAATAGGAAAGTGTGTGTGTAACTTGTCAACATTATGGGATACTAACAGCTATTAGTAAAGATTAGGACTGGGAAAGATATTGCTAACTTCAAAATGCTGACTTAGTTGCTCCTTTATCTCTGCTCCCCTTTGCAATATGTTTATCCGTTCATCATAGCATTTACAACATTGGATTTTAAATATCGGGTTTTTCCTGAGCTTGAGTCTCCCTAGACACGCTATACTAGCCTTGCTCTTCCAGCTTGTAACTTAGTTCTGGATCATCAAATAAGAGCAACAGTCACATCAAAGTTATTCTGTCCATGGACTGTACCGTGATGTGATTCTAGAAAGCTCTCTCACCCATGTGACCAAGATCAAAGGATATATCCTGAAGGATGCTTACACTGTGATTAAATCAACCATGTGCCCTGACTCTTCCTTAAATACCTGGGTTAGAACATCTTAGTCAGTGTTGTCAGCAAAATGAACTCTAAAATCTTTTTTTTTTTTCCTCTTCCTTTATCAACTTCAGTTATCATTAATGGTAACTGTGGGCTTCTCTGGCTTTCACTGGTAATGAATCCATTTGCCAAGGAAGGAGACATTGTTTTGATCCCAGAGTCAGGAAGATCCCCTGCAGAAGGAAATGGCAACATACTCCAGTGTTCTTGCCTGAAAATTCCATGCATAGAAGCCTGGCAGGCTACAGTCCAGGGGGTTGCAAAAGAGTCACACATGACTTAGTAAACAACAATAATGGTTACAGTGAGTCAGGACATAAATATCAGAAATAATCTTTGTCAGCTAAAATTGTAGAAGCAATTTTGAAGGCAATCAGGAAATATTAAGACTATGGAGTCAGACACCATGCTAAAACTTTATTATATACAGCATGCTGTGTAACAGTTGAAACAGCACTATCAAGTTGATACTCTTGTCCTGATTTTAAGGGAAATAAAAACAGACTGCAACAACCTGTGTCTTGATGTTACAGATAATAAAAATACTGAAGACTGAAGACACTATTCAGAAGAAGAAATTATGACTTTAAAATTCCAAAGAGCACAAATTTTCCACTGTATGACTCACAGCCTTCTCCTAACAGTAGATGTTTACAGAGAAACATACTTGTCTACTGTTACCTTTTCCCCAGTTGCCCTTATTAGATGGCTTCCCAGAAGATCTTCAGAATTCTCAAAACTCCAGTCAGCTATTTCACCATCTCTGTGTGAACAGCTCCTCCTCATGTTGACAAATTACTCTGAATTATGTTTGGTTTGACCCAAGTAAGATGGGCAAAGGTGTTGCAAGAGGGCATCAGAGGCAGACACACTGAAACCATACTCACAGAAAACTAGTCAATCTAATCACACTAGGACCACAGCCTTGTCTAACTCAATGAAACTAAGCCATGCCCGGGGCAACCCAAGACGGGCGGGTCATGGTGGAGAGGTCTGACAGAATGTGGTCCACTGGAGAAGGGAATGGCAAACCACTTCAGTATTCTTGCCTTGAGAACCCCATGAACAGTATGAAAAGGCAAAATGATAGGATACTGAAAGAGGAACTCCCCAGGTCAGTAGGTGCCCAATATGCTACTGGAGATCAGTGGAGAAATAACTCCAGAAAGAATGAAGGGATGGAGCCAAAGCAAAAACAATACCCAGCTGTGGATGTGACTGGTGATAGAAGCAAGGTCCGATGCTGTAAAGAGCAATATTGCATAGGAACCTGGAATGTCAGGTCCATGAATCAAGGCAAATTGGAAGTGGTCAAACAAGAGATGGCAAGAGTGAACATCGACATTCTAGGAATCAGCGAACTAAAATGGACTGGAATGGGTGAATTTAACTCAGATGACCATTATATCTACTACTGCGGCAGGAATCCCTCAGAAGAAATGGAGTAGCCATCATGGTCAACAAAAGAGTCCAAAATGCAGTACTTGGATGCAATCTCAAAAACGACAGAATGATCTCTGTTCTTCTCCAAGGCAAACCATTCAATATCACAGTAATCCAAGTCTATGCCCCAACCAGTAACGCTGAAGAAGCTGAAGTTGAATGGTTCTATGAAGACCTACAAGACCTTTTAGAACTAACACCCAAAAAAGATGTCCTTTTCATTATAGGGGACTGGAATGCAAAAGTAGGAAGTCAAGAAACACCTGGAGTAACAGGCAAATTTGGCCTTGGAATGTGGAATGAAGCAGGGCAAAGACTAATAGAGTTTTGCCAAGAAAATGCACTGGTCATAGCAAACACCCTCTTCCAACAACACAAGAGAAGACTCTACACATGGACATCACCAGATGGTCAACACCGAAATCAGATTGATTATATTCTTTGCAGCCAAAGATGGAGAAGCTCTATACAGTCAACAAAAACAAGACCAGGAGCTGACTGTGGCTCAGATCATGAACTCCTTATTACCAAATTCAGACTTAAATTGAAGAAAGTAGGGAAAACCGCTAGACCATTCAGGTATGACCTAAATCAAATCCCTTATGATTATACAGTGGAAGTGAGAAATAGATTTAAGGGCCTAGATCTGATAGATAGAGTGCCTGATGAACTATGGAATGAGGTTCGTGACATTGTACAGGAGACAGGGATCAAGACCATCCCCATGGAAAAGAAATGCAAAAAAGCAAAATGGCTGTCTGGGGAGGCCTTACAAATAGCTGTGAAAAGAAGAGAAGTGAAAAGCAAAGGAGAAAAGGAAAGATATAAGCATCTGAATGCAGAGTTCCAAAGAATAGCAAGAAGAGATAAGAAAGCCTTCTTCAGCGATCAATGCAAAGAAATAGAGGAAAACAACAGAATGGGAAAGACTAGAGATCTCTTCAAGAAAATTAGAGATACCAAGGGAACATTTCATGCAAAGATGGGCTCGATAAAGGACAGAAATGGTATGGACCTAACAGAAGCAGAAGATATTAAGAAGAGGTGGCAAGAATACACAGAAGAACTGTACAAAAAAGATCTTCATGACCCAGATAATCATGATGGTGTGATCACTCATCTAGAGCCAGACATCCTGGAATGTGAAGTCAAGTGGGCCTTAGAAAGCATCACTATGAACAAAGCTAGTGGAGGTGATGGAATTCCAGTTGAGCTATTTCAAATCCTGAAAGATGATGCTGTGAAAGTGCTGCACTCAATATGCCAGCAAATTTGGAAAACTCAGCAGTGGCCACAGGACTGGAAAAGGTCAGTTTTCATTCCAATCCCAAAGAAAGGCAATGCCAAAGAATGCTCAAACTACCGCACAATTGCACTCATCTCACATGCTAGTAAAGTAATGCTCAAAATTCTCCAAGCCAGGCTTCAGCAATACGTGAACCGTGAACTTCCTGATGTTCAAGCTGGTTTTAGAAAAGGCAGAGGAACCAGAGATCAAATTGCCAACATCCGCTGGATCATGGAAAAAGCAAGAGAGTTCCAGAAAAACATCTATTTCTGCTTTATTGACTATGCCAAAGCCTTTGACTGTGTGGATCACAATAAACTGTGGAAAATTCTGAAAGAGATGGGAATACCAGACCACCTGACCTGCCTCTTGAGAAATCTGTATGCAGGTCAGGAAGCAACAGTTAGAACTGGACATGGAACAACAGACTGGTTCCAAATAGGAAAAGGAGTACGTCAAGGCTGTATATTGTCACCCTGCTTATTTAACTTCTATGCAGAGTACATCATGAGAAACGCTGGACTGGAAGAAACACAAGCTGGAATCAAGATTGCTGGGAGAAATATCAATAACCTCAGATATGCAGATGACACCACCCTTATGGCAGAAAGTGAAGAGGAACTAAAAAGCCTCTTGATGAAAGTGAAAGAGGAGAGTGAAAAAGTTGGCTTAAAGCTCAACATTCAGAAAACGAAGATCATGGCATCTGGTCCCATCACTTCATGGGAAATAGATGGGGAAACAGTGGAAACAGTGTCAGACTTTATTTTGGGGCTCCAAAATCACTGCAGATGGTGACTGCAGCCATGAAATTAAAAGACGCTTACTCCTTGGAAGAAAAGTTATGACCAACCTAGATAGCATATTCAAAAGCAGAGACATTACTTTGCCAACTAAGGTCCGTCTAGTCAAGGCTATGGTTTTTCCAGTGGTCATGTATGGATGTGAGAGTTGGACTGTGAAGAAGGCTGAGCGCCGAAGAATTGATGCTTTTGAACTGTGGTGTTGGAGAAGACTCTTGAGAGTCCCTTGGACTGCAAGGAGATCCAACCAGTCCATTCTGAAGGAGATCAGCCCTGGGATTTCTTTGGAAGGAATGATGCTAAAGCTGAAACTCCAGTACTTTGGCCACCTCATGCGAAGAGTTGACTCATTGGAAAAGACTCTGATGCTGGGAGGGATTGGGGGCAGGAGGAGAAGGGGACGACAGAGGATGAGATGGCTGGATGGCATCACTGACTCGATGGACGTGAGTCTGAGTGAACTCCGGGAGTTGGTGATGGACAGGGAGGCCTGGCGTGCTGCGATTCATGGGGTCGCAAGAGTGAAAACACCTACTGGATGGGCAACCCCCCAGGGGGGGGGCGACTCGGAAACCCGCCTGGTTCAGTTCAGTTCAGTCGCTCAGTCCGACTCTTTGCGACCCCATGAATCGCAGCACGCCAGGCCTCCCTGTCCATCACCAACTCCCGGAGTTCACTCAGACTCACGTCCATCGAGTCAGTGATGCCATCCAGCCATCTCATCCTCTGTCGTCCCCTTCTCCTCCTGCCCCAATCCCTCCCAGCATCAGAGTCTTTTCCAATGAGTCAACTCTTCGCATGAGGTGGCCAAAGTACTGGAGTTTCAGCTTTAGCATCATTCCTTCCAAAGAAATCCCAGGGCTGATCTCCTTCAGAATGGACTGGTTGGATCTCCTTGCAGTCCAAGGGACTCTCAAGAGTCTTCTCCAACACCACAGTTCAAAAGCATCAATTCTTCGGCGCTCAGCCTTCTTCACAGTCCAACTCTCACATCCATACATGACCACTGGAAAAACCATAGCCTTGACTAGACGGACCTTAGTTGGCAAAGTAATGTCTCTGCTTTTGAATATGCTATCTAGGTTGGTCATAACTTTTCTTCCAAGGAGTAAGCGTCTTTTAATTTCATGGCTGCAGTCACCATCTGCAGTGATTTTGGAGCCCCAAAATAAAGTCTGACACTGTTTCCACTGTTTCCCCATCTATTTCCCATGAAGTGATGGGACCAGATGCCATGATCTTCGTTTTCTGAATGTTGAGCTTTAAGCCAACTTTTTCACTCTCCTCTTTCACTTTCATCAAGAGGCTTTTTAGTTCCTCTTCACTTTCTGCCATAAGGGTGGTGTCATCTGCATATCTGAGGTTATTGATATTTCTCCCGGCAATCTTGATTCCAGCTTGTGTTTCTTCCAGTCCAGCGTTTCTCATGATGTACTCTGCATATAAGTTAAATAAGCAGGGTGACAATATACAGCCTTGACGTACTCCTTTTCCTATTTGGAACCAGTCTGTTGTTCCATGTCCAGTTCTAACTGTTGCTTCCTGACCTGCATACAGATTTCTCAAGAGGCAGGTCAGGTGGTCTGGTATTCCCATCTCTTTCAGAATTTTCCACAGTTTATTGTGATCCACACAGTCAAAGGCTTTGGCATAGTCAATAAAGCAGAAATAGATGTTTTTCTGGAACTCTCTTGCTTTTTCCATGATCCAGCGATGTTGGCAATTTGATCTCTGGTTCCTCTGCCTTTTCTAAAACCAGCTTGAACATCAGGAAGTTCACGGTTCACGTATTGCTGAAGCCTGGCTTGGAGAATTTTGAGCATTACTTTACTAGCATGTGAGATGAGTGCAATTGTGCGGTAGTTTGAGCATTCTTTGGCATTGCCTTTCTTTGGGATTGGAATGAAAACTGACCTTTTCCAGTCCTGTGGCCACTGCTGAGTTTTCCAAATTTGCTGGCATATTGAGTGCAGCACTTTCACAGCATCATCTTTCAGGATTTGAAATAGCTCAACTGGAATTCCATCACCTCCACTAGCTTTGTTCGTAGTGATGCTTTCTAAGGCCCACTTGACTTCACATTCCAGGATGTCTGGCTCTAGATGAGTGATCACACCATCATGATTATCTGGGTCATGAAGATCTTTTTTGTACAGTTCTTCTGTGTATTCTTGCCACCTCTTCTTAATATCTTCTGCTTCTGTTAGGTCCATACCATTTCTGTCCTTTATCGAGCCCATCTTTGCATGAAATGTTCCCTTGGTATCTCTAATTTTCTTGAAGAGATCTCTAGTCTTTCCCATTCTGTTGTTTTCCTCTATTTCTTTGCATTGATCGCTGAGAAGGCTTTCTTATCTCTTCTTGCTATTCTTTGGAACTCTGCATTCAGATGCTTATATCTTTCCTTTTCTCCTTTGCTTTTCACTTCTCTTCTTTTCACAGCTATTTGTAAGGCCTCCCCAGACAGCCATTTTGCTTTTTTGCATTTCTTTTCCATGGGGATGGTCTTGATCCCTGTCTCCTGTACAATGTCACGAACCTCATTCCATAGTTCATCAGGCACTCTATCTATCAGATCTAGGCCCTTAAATCTATTTCTCACTTCCACTGTATAATCATAAGGGATTTGATTTAGGTCATACCTGAATGGTCTAGTGGTTTTCCCTACTTTCTTCAATTTAAGTCTGAATTTGGTAATAAGGAGTTCATGATCTGAGCCACAGTCAGCTCCTGGTCTTGTTTTTGTTGACTGTATAGAGCTTCTCCATCTTTGGCTGCAAAGAATATAATCAATCTGATTTCGTGTTGACCATCTGGTGATGTCCATGTGTAGAGTCTTCTCTTGTGTTGTTGGAAGAGGGTGTTTGCTATGACCAGTGCATTTTCTTGGCAAAACTCTATTAGTCTTTGCCCTGCTTCATTCCACATTCCAAGGCCAAATTTGCCTGTTACTCCAGGTGTTTCTTGACTTCCTACTTTTGCATTCCAGTCCCCTATAATGAAAAGGACATCTTTTTTGGGTGTTAGTTCTAAAAGGTCTTGTAGGTCTTCATAGAACCGTTCAACTTCAGCTTCTTCAGCATTACTGGTTGGGGCATAGACTTGGATTACTGTGATATTGAATGGTTTGCCTTGGAAAGAACAGAGATCATTCTGTCGTTTTTGAGATTGCATCCAAGTACTGCATTTTGGACTCTTTTGTTGACCATGATGGCTACTCCATTTCTTCTGAGGGATTCCTGCCGCAGTAGTAGATATAATGGTCATCTGAGTTAAATTCACCCATTCCAGTCCATTTTAGTTCGCTGATTCCTAGAATGTCGATTCACTCTTGCCATCTCTTTTGACCACTTCCAATTTGCCTTGATTCATGGACCTGACATTCCAGGTTCCTATGCAATATTGCTCTTTACAGCATCAGACCTTGCTTCTATCACCAGTCACATCCACAGCTGGGTATTGTTTTTGCTTTGGCTCCATCCCTTCATTCTTTCTGGAGTTATTTCTCCACTGATCTCCAGTAGCATATTGGGCACCTACTGACCTGGGAGTTCCTCTTTCAGTATCCTATCATTTTGCCTTTTCATACTGTTCATGGGGTTCTCAAGGCAAGAATACTGAAGTGGTTTGCCATTCCCTTCTCAGTGACCACATTCTGTCAGACTCTCCACCATGACCCGCCCGTCTTGGGTGCCCCCACATTCTTACAGGCGTTCATTGACTTAGACAAGCTGTGTCCTAGTGTGATTAGATTGACTATTTTCTGTGAGTATGGTTTCAGTGTGTCTGCCCCTGATGCCCTCTTGCAACACCTTACCATCTTACTTGGGTCA
>NW_017219145.1:0-11546 GCF_001704415.2 Capra hircus | reverse complement strand
GCCTCAATGCATGAGGAATTTGTCTGAGAGTCTCCCACAGATATACACCCAGCCAGATACTTATCTATGTACAAACCAAGACTATTAGAATTTTTATCATGCTGTTCACGTTTTTCAACACACTACTTCCTTTATTTCAAAACACGTAAGAATATTCTCCCAAGTCAAAACCTAGAGGCCAAATGCAATCATTTTAATGGCTGCTCAGTATACAATGGTATGGCTGCACCATAATTTAAACAACCAGTCTCCTACTGATGGAACATTTAGACTTCTCCAGTTTTGCTATTACAAATAGCACCATTGTGAAGACCCTTACATAGCTTTGTACTCTATCCGGTATTTCAGAATGCGCAACTCCTAGAAGTTAAATTTCTGAGACAGGATATGTGCGTTTTGAATTTTGATAGACACTGACCAACTGTCCTCTGCCAAGGCTGCACGCATGTGTGTGTGCTAAGTCACTTCAGTTGTGTCTGACTCTGTGTGACCCCATGGACTGTAGCCCACCAGGCTCTCCTGTCCATTGGATTTTCTAGGCAGGAATACTGGAGTGAGTTGCCATGCCCTCCTCCAGGGGATCTTCCCAACCCAGGGAACAAACCCATGTCTCTTACATCTCCTGCCTTTGGCAGGACTGTTCTTTAACCACTAGAGCCACCTGGGAACCCCTGCTAAGGTTACCCCAATGAATATCCCACCAGCAGAATGTGAGAGAGGGAGTATAACACCAGGGGGTTGATTTGAGCTTGGACTTTCCATCACCGACATGCTTAAAGTGCCTCAGCCTGAATGTATGTGTCACAGGCATAAGTGACCAACTTTGGTCCTCTCATCTTCAGGCTGCAGAAATGTGCTGACTCCAGCAGGTCTGGGGAGCTGGAAAGGCAGAGAATTGGGACAGCGAGAAAGGAAAGAGCAGAAAACATGGCCAGAAGTGCAGATCTGAAGAGCTATTGGGTGTCCAAGGCAGGGAACTGGCCTCTAACCTGGTTCTTCAACACTGCTGTGGGGACCCAGGTAAATGGCTCAGCTGCTCACTTTCTGGTCACAACAAATGTGTTTGTCTGGATCCAAGTGGAAGTGAAAGTCACTCAGTTGTGCCCAACTCTGTGACCCCATGAATTGTACAGACCATGGAATTCTCCAGGCCAGAATACTGGAGTGGGTAGCCATTCCCTTCTCCAGGGATCTTTCCAACACAGGGATTGAACCCAGGTCTCCCGCATTGCAGGAGGATTCTTTACCAGCTGTCTGGATCCAGGGAAGTGGCAGACATGAAGATGTGAGGTTGTAAATGGGGGGCAGAAACTGCAGGATAGTCACCTTCCTCTTCTTTCTTACTAACACAACCCAGTTTGTTTTGGGGGCAGCAATTTCCCCTGCTTAAAACACTACATTTTCCACCCTTCTGCAGGCTGTCATGTGACACAGCTCTGGCTAATGAGATGGGAAAACATACAGTCTCACCCCCTGCAGGAAGTCATGTGGCACAATTCCTACCAATGAGACAGGGGTAGAGGTTGCTGCGGGGCATTCTGGGGAAATTCCCTGGAAGGTCAGGGGCCTCAGGATTCTCCTGGTTGGCCACCCAGCTGCCCAGGTTTTGAAAGGTAGGCTGAAGCTCAGGTGGAACAGCCATGCTGTGACCTTGAGGGTGTCTGCACACCAAGGACTCTGAGGAGAGATAGAGAGGGAGGCTGGCCTGATGGCATTTTCAAGCTATTGGGTTTTTGTCACCCCCCACCCCAACCCTCACCCCATCCAGATGTCTCATTGGATGAAAAACACAACCCCTAACTTTCTGCATCTTCCTTGGTCAGATTTCCATTACCCTCAGGAAGGCCATTCCCAGCTGTAGGAGTGGCAAGGTGACAAGCTACCAGAAACTGGACTCTAGGCAACCTGACCACACCCTCTTCACCACTGACCAGCTGTGTGAGGGAGCCCAGAGTGCTGGGCCTCTCTGAACCTGGTTCTTATATCTATAAGTAGGGTGACAATTCCAGGGACTCCAGTCTTGCTGGAATCTAGGAAGATAACAGTGACACAAACTCTTTGAAGTCTTCTGTCCTGAGTCACAGAGAGCTAGCCTTGATCTCTGAATGGTGGGGCAACTAACTTTGCACAACCCCTAACTGCTTTCTGACCCTGTTGTTTCACGTTTAAATAGGAGGGTGAATACACCTTGCAAAGGGCTTCCCTTGTAGCTAAGCTGCTAAAGAATCCGCCTGCAATGCGGGAGACCTGGGTTCAATCCCTGGGTTGGGAAGATCCCCTGGAGAAGGGAAAGGCTACTCACTCCTGTATTCTGGCCTGGAGAAGTCCATGGGATTGAAAAGAGTCAGACATGACTGAGTGACTTTCACTCACTCCCTCATTTAAGGGAGAGAGGTTGTTGGTGCGTAAATGTATATAACTTAAGAGGGTTGATGGTCCCCACCGAGGGTCATGAGAAGGGCAGCTGAGGGCTCAAGCAGTCAACCAGATCAGTGGGTAGTGGGAGAGCATTAGCCTGGGAGTCAGGAGCCCTTCTGCCTGGTTCGCTCTGCCTGCCTTGCAATGCCCTGCCTCTCCTGGGTCTCAGTCTGCCTCCTAGAAGATGCAGGTTTTGGCTAGATGACCATGGATAGCCTCACCAGCTCTCATACTCCAGAGTTAATTTGTCTGCTTTCACAGACCTGCAGGGAGATAGGATCTGATGGCAGAGGTTGGGGTCAATTACTGATCAGGAGTGTGAAGTGTGAAGAGCCCCAGGATCCTCTGAGACTCTCGAGCAGGGCCCAGCTGGGTGCATCTACTGAGACACCTGCTCGTGTAGGAGAGAGGGTGGGAGGGACAGGCAGGTGATGAGGGACCCTCTTTTCCACTCAGCCAGGGCGGAGTGGACTCTGGCCCACGCAGCCTGTCCTGCCTGTCTGAGCAAAGCCAGGCTTGCCTTGCAGAGCTTTCGTTGCAATTCTGCACCTCCTCTGAGCAGATGGACACCAGCGGAACAACCTCTCTCTGGGAAGACCTGAGTCTTCTGCTAATGAACTGCGGGACCCTGAGACGGTCACTTAAATTTTCTAGGTCTGTTGCTTATCTCTGAACACAAGGATGTCAGACCAGGTGCTTTTGAAGATTCTTCCAACATGAAAAAATAGATTCTGGTTTAGGATAATGGTAGTCACACTCTCATTAAACTGTTTTGAAGATGAAATAAGATCAGCCATACGTCACATCTACTAGGCTTTTCTCCCCACTTGTCCCTTGATTTTACACATTTGTTTTTCTTGCCCTCCACCCTAAAGCCAGTAGAGGATATCTGTAAGCCATTGCCACCTGGTGCCCTGGCACCCTTTTACTGGTAAAGCTGTAATTTCCCCCTGAGGATTTCCTCCTCCCTGCGCTCAGCCCGTCTCTGCCTTAGGCTGGATCAATCCCACTTCCGGACTGCAGGATGATTTTTCATTGGATTAAGCCAATCACCACATTTCTCCTCACTGACCCAGATCAGTTCAGGGATAAGTGTGTGGCCCTTGGAGCCAATAGAAATCAGCCCAGGACTTTTGATTAGTTGTTGAGGGAAGCTCTCTCTTCTCTGCTGGACTTCAGTCTGAAGGGAAAACCATCTGGCCTCCAGAAGGGGGATCTGAGCGTGACTCTGCAGGAGGTAGAGATGCTAAAGATGGAGGCGATCCTGGTAGCATCATTTGAGCCCCTGCAACCAAGGTCGAAGTAAGGGCTCATCCCTGAGCTTGTCAGTGGCATAAAAGCAATAAATCCCTTCTGAGCTCAAGCCAGGTTGCACTGAGGTTCCTGTCACAGGAAATGAAAGAGCCTAATGGCTGCCTCCCCTCCAGCATCTAAGTCTCCAAGCTGAGACCAGCACAAAACTTTGTTGTGTCAGCCTCTCCCCCAGGGGTGTGAGTCAGGTTTGTCTCCCGCTGCCCCTTCTCCCTCTTTTCTTTCCTCCCACAGAGGAAGCTGCAGAAACCACCCTGTAATGGCATCTCCAAGGGCGAGGGCACAGTTATCCCCAGACTCTAATGAACCGATCAGGCCCCGTCACCGCCAGACCCGCGCATCACGCAGTGACCGTGGGGGCTGCTGACTCTGCACTATGGCTTCCTGGTGCTGACGTGCCTTCTTCTGGCAGAAGGTGGATTTGAGCTGGGAAGCCCTGGTCATGTTTAAGATGGGGGTGGGGGGAAGCCTTTACACAGAACCCTCTAGAATTAAGGCTCTGGGAGAGGTCTTAGAAATGATCTTGTTCTGCAGAAGTACAGACAGGCCGAGCGACCGGCCCTAAGTCACACAGTGGTCTGGAGGCTGAGTTAGGCCCAGAACCCAGATCTCCCTGAGGTCCAGCTGTTCCCTTCCACTCTGCCACGGCCCCCTCCCAGGATTAGACTTGTTTCTTCCCCAGGTCCTAAGCAATGGTCCTGTAGAATCCCTGCTATCTCCAAGAATCTACACTACACTGAATGCTCCCAGTTACGTGCCAGGTCTTCCCAGTTATTCCATTAACAGGCCCTGCATCAGTGGATGCAGAAGGGATATGGATGGACACCACGTGGTCTGAGGCACTCATTCCCAGGGCCTGTGGTGAATCTCTGAGCTCAGGCATCGCCCCCTTTCTCAGATGTTATGGGTGCTGTCTCCACCCAGATCTCTAGGCACCACCTGCTCCCAGCCCTCATGGTGGGTGGAGCTCTGCCAGCTTTTAGGACACACCCTGCTCTGTTTTGTTTCTGGAAGGCCTGGACTGACCTTGCCGGCCACCTCTCACCGAGTTTCTCTGAATGCCGTCTCTTATCGGCTCTGTGTGGGCTCCCTCCAAAGCTCTCTTGTCTGTTAGAGCAGGAAGTCTATTGCCACTTCCCTGACTCTCCATGTCTGGTTCTCCTCAATGCAGATCCACCTTCTCGTTGCCCAGTGGTGCCCAGAGCCTCCTCAGACAATCAGGCAGTGGGATGGGGAGGCCCAGAAGCCAGGGCTCCCCATCCCCATCTCACCCAGCTCAGCAAGTCATCTGGCACCCACTTCAAGTCAATAGCCACTTATCCGAGCAGTGCTGTGGCACAGTACCATGCTGAGAGCTTCCCACAGCCCCTCTCCTGGGGACCCTCACTAGTTGCTCCATGAAGGAGGGTTCATCAGCCCTCCTTCCAAGTGGAGAAACTAGGGACATGCCCCAAGGTCACCTAACCTGACCCTAAGACACCTTGAAGGGGATGCACACACATCCTCCCACTGCCCTCGTCTACAGAGATGTGGTTTTCTGTAACCTCCAGGTACAGTCTCCCTTCTTCTATAATTGGCTGTTGTTTACCTGGAATCATCCCATGGATCCCGCTGAGATCAGAGTTGCCTCCTGGAACCCAAGGGCAGGACCACACAGTTGGTAGAACCCCACAGCCCTGCTCCCAAGAGGTCCTTGTTTAACCACAGTTACCAGGGCACTGGGTCTACAGGAGGCCTGCCCCGCTTTGGACTTCTCAGCAAATCATAAGAGGACTTGTTATCAAAACTGATTTGTGGAGGTTGAAAGGCTTTGGATGAAGATCTCAGTGGTGGGACAGCTGTACTCAGGCAAAAACGCAAGGCCATGAGCTGTCTGGGTGAAACACGATGACTGTCATGAAATTTTAATTAAACCCTTACTGGCATGAATAATTGAGCATCAGAGTCAGGGCCGCTGACTTCCTCAGGCCTGCTCGGGAAGGGGAGCTGGGGCAAGCCTCGGCCTCGGGAGCCAGGGCCCTGGGGGGATCTGCCGACACCCGACGCCCGAGGGCGGTGGTGGGACTTCACCCTCACGCGCCCCAGGAGCTTCCCCCTTACCCCTCCCTCAGGGAAGTCATTTCTCCCCCACTTCCTGTTCTCCTTGGCCTGGCTGGAAGGCGGCAGGGGAGAGGAATAGATGGGAGAAGAGCCAGAAAAGCAAGAGGGGCTTGAGGGTTGCAGGCTGGGTGGCAGTTGAACCTCAGGTGTAAATCGTGATTCTCCAGCTTGCTGGCTGTGCCATTGTTCTTTACTTATTCTTAATTGAAGGATAATGGCTTCACAAAATTGTGTTGGTTTCTGCCACACGTCTACATGAATCAGCCATAGGCATACACACGGCCCCTCCCTCTTGAACCTCCCTCCCACCTCCCACCTCATCCCAACCCCTCCAGGTGGTCAGAGAGCACCGATCTGAGCTCCCTGAGTCACACAGCAAGTGCCCCTGGCCGCCCACTCTACATATGGCAGCGTATATGCGACTCTGTGTACATGCTGCTCTCTCCATTCACCCCGCCCCTCTCCTTCTCCATGTCTGCATCTCCACTGCATGCGTGAGTGCGTGCTAAGTCCTGTCTGACACTTTGCGACCCTATGGAGCATAGCCCGCCAGGCTCTTCTGTCTGTGGATTCTCCAAGCAAGAATACTGGAGTGGGTTGCCATGTCCTCCTCCAGGGGATCTTCCCAACCCAGGGCTAGAACCCATATCTCCTGTATCTCCTGCATTGGCAGGCCAGATTCTTTACCCACTGAGTCACCTGGGAAGCCCACATCTCCATTGCCACCCCGCAAATAGGTTCCTCAACACTTCCAGACTCCACATATATGTGGTATTCGTTTCTCTCTCTCTCTCTCTCTCTCTCCTCTCTGACCCACCGCACCCTGAATAATAAGCTTCCAGGTTCATCCACCTCATTAGAACTGACTCAAATATGTTCCCTTTTAATGACTGAGTAATACCCCACCACCCACGTGCACCACAGCCTCTCTATCCACTCATCTGTCGACGGACAGCCAGGCTGGCTCCATGTCCTAGCCACTGTAAACAGCGCTGCAATGAGTATTGGGGTCACTCTACCATCTTCAACAAATCATTGTAACCTCTTTGAGCTTCAGTTTCCTTATCTGAAAACTGAGGACTATAATTCCCATCATTTTAGAAATACTAATTATTTTCTCCTAGCCTATCCCTCCCTGCTCAGCCCATAGCCCTGATACGTTCCTCTTCCCCTTCCATTCACCACCAACAACCCTCAGCTTACAAACAGCATTGAGATGAACAGGGGGTCCACACTGGCCCAGCTATCAAATTTCCCCTCCTGGGAATCTCAGTTTGGAACATAGAGTCAGAGTCATCAAGCTCTGGTAGCAAGCTGGAAGTGCAAGGAGCTCAGGGCAGATGGAAGCTACCATTTTGGTGTGGTCACGGTGGCTCAGGGTGAGCAGAGATGCACCCCCCATCCACCCACACACCCATGCTCATAAATGAGCACAATTGAAAACTGGAGAAATCTGGAGCAAGATGGGTGGGTTGCATCAATGTCAATCTCCTGATTATGATATTGTCTTTCAGTTTACAAGATGTTACTATTAGGGAGAAATGGATAAAGGGCACACAAGATCTGTCTTATTCCTTTCTTTTTTTAAACTAAACTAAATGTCAGTTCCTCCACAGGCTGATAGTGCTTTCCTGGCTGGGGGCTGTGGTGGAATCCGTCTGGCCTAAATGATGTGGGCAGGGCTCCCATTAGATCCAGTGGAAGAAGGGGCTTCTCTGGGCACCATCCATTGCCAAGTGGGGCTAATAGAGAAACGGGGCCTGGGTTTCCTTCTTCTGTAGGGTGGGCAACAGGCGTCTAAGATATCCTAACTACCATATTGTTCCTCCAGTCCTGGGGTTCCTAACCCATCTGCCTTCCTCTGTCCACTTTTCAGAGTGTTCCTTCGGTTCTCTTGTTATTTCCAACAGCGATAGTTACACCCTAGGGAGGACCAGGAAAAGATCACTGTATAATTTGCTATAACTTCATAGGGCTCTTCAATTATCCCCACCCCCTAAAAGGTTAATTTTTTAAAATAAAATAAATGTATGCCTGAAAAAAAAATAAGACTAACACTATCAATCTCATTGGATCATTGTAAGAATTAAGTAAATTAATATATGTAAGAACTTAGCACATGCTTGGCATGCAAGGGTGCATGACAGATATTCATTCTTCTCCAGTAATTTAGGAATGTCATGTTTCTTTTTTTTTTTTTTTTTTTTTTTTGTAGCTCAGAGTATATTTTTCCCTAAAGCTTTGTTATAGACTGGGGTTAATCCAAAAGTCCTAATGGCTTCTGTTACTGCTAAGCATGACAACAAGGCTACTTTCGGGGAAATGTAGCCCGAACTCCTCCCTTCCCTGGGCCGTACCCAAGACATGGGGGAAAAAAATTGCTTGGGTACCCAAAGCAGAGAGAGAAAAGCAGAGTGAGACCAGGCTCTACAGTTATGAAGAGTCAGATTCAGCAGAAACCAGGAGCCTGAACGCGCCTCCCATTCAGGTCCCATTTAGAACACCAGAGATGCCACCCACAGTTGATCGGCAGGGGGTGGGGTTGGGCAGGGACCTTTTGTGTGCCAGGTTGTGTGTGTACCACCCCACTAATTCTCACTACCACTCTCCAAGGAAGGGACTGTGTGAAGCTGTTTTACAGCTCAAGGAACTGACACAGACTGAGACCCCCTCCTCCCCAGGGCCGCGGGGGAGTCTTGGGCTCACAGAGAAGCCTCCATCTGAGTATCACTTGTCCTGGTGCCCAGATCCCTTCTTTCTAGGTCTGCACTGCATCCTCCCTTCTCCTCCTCCCCAGAGCCCTGGGCTGTTGCTTCCTTAATGTGCCTGCTTTAATTATTACCTCCAAAGAAGACTTGATCCAGGAGGACACCCAGAAGACCTGCTTCTGATAACTGAAGGCATCCTGCCTCCCTCGGATGCAAAGGGGGCCCCTGGGAGTAACACACTGCTAACCTCTGCCAGGGCTGAGCAAACCCCTGACGTGGTGCATCCCCACCTGACACCATCCTCACAGGCACTGGACCTGCGTGGGGAGGGTGCAGGGGCTGAAGCCCAGCCTTCTACAGAGCCAAGAGCTCAATCCAGGACTCTGTGCTGCACAGCCAAGAATGGGGGTGGGTGGGGCGGGAGGCACACAGCCAGTAGCAGCTCCAGGCTGTGCACTCCCATCTGTGGCAAGCCGCAAGTGTTCAACGCAAGTGGTCCACAGGCCCTCATCACTGCCCCCTCCGTCTTGATGCCTGACAGCCCTTTATTCCCTGTATCGCGTGTTTCAAAAGCATTGTTTTTCTTCATTTGATATAGTGAAATTCATTTAAGATTCTCATGGTTATTTCATGTCTCCAAAGCATACTTTTCATGGGAAGATCAATTCCAAGAAAACATTTAAAGCCTGTGGAAGTTAGATCCATTAACAAATGCTAAGTGGCCAGTCGCTGATGGAGGGGGCCTTTGACTAAGGCCGGGAAGTGACAGCTCTGCTGAGAGCCCTGAAATAAGGTTCGGTAAGCCTTTTCTTTTCCCTCTGCCTGAAATTAAAGTTTGTTTGGAGACCAAAGAAGATGATCCGAAGGACAGATAGCCAGTCCGGTGGTGGTAAACAGGGGAGGGGCTCCCAGATCTCTCCCTGGAAAGGGTCTGTGCTCTGCAAAGACAAAATATTTTGGTAATTGTGTGGATCGAGGGGCCCCTCATAGTATGAATCAATCATCTTCACGTGCAAAGCAAGCGGTGGGAAGCAGGGGAACCTGAATGTCACCTCGATCCCAGAGTTCACCGGGGTAAGGAAGGCCAGGTCGGGGGTTATGAATAAGCAGAGATCATTTCTGGAAGGAATGAGAGGCTTGGGGGTAGCCTAGAGAGGCAGACCACTAACTGTCAGAGATAAATGATGGGGTTCATTCCAAAGTGCTGAAAAGAGGTAACAGCCAGACCTCCGTCTGATGACAGATCTGCTCAAAAAAATAAACCATGACAACATCAGCTTCCAGCCACTACGACTGTATAACACTCCTTCTGGTTCTTTACACGTGTGTCTTCATTTTAGTCTCATAATACTTTATTGGAGCATTGTTGACATAAAATAAATTACATGTATTTAAAATGTTTTGGTATACATTTATCACTGCAATCAAGATAATCAATGAACCCATCACCTCCCCAAAGTCTTCATGCGCTGCTCTATACTCCCTCTCTCCTGTCCATCTCTGCCCTCCTCCATCCCCATTACCTGGACAGCCATGGATCTACTGTCTGGCCGCTATCAATAAGTTGGCATTTTCTAGCCTTTTATGAAAATGAAATCATAGAGCAAGGTGTTCCTTTATATCTGGATCAGTGTAATTATTGTGAGATCCATCCATGTTGTTACATGTATCAATAGTTATTTTATTGCTGAGTAGCATCACACTATATAGACAGGTCAAATTTGTTCATCCATTGACCTGCCAAAAAGGCATTTGGGTTGTCTCTAGTTTGGAGGCTGTTGTATTTAAAGTTCCTATGGACTTTCAGGTTCCCACTGGGTGAACAACTGGGAGTGGATGAGCTAGACCATACGGTAGATGTTTAGCTTTATAAGAAACTGCCGAACTGTCCTCCAAATTGGTTGTACCATTTTTTACATCCCACCAGCAATGTATGAGAGCTCCAGTTCTTCCAGACCCTGGACAAAACTTGGGTACGATCCATCTTTTAAATTTTAGCCACTGTAATACCCCCAGGTCTACAGAGGCATTTCACTGTGGTTCTAATTTTGAGCTTTCCTAATCACTCATAATGTTCAGCATTTTTTCACACACTTATGTATTTGCCATTCATGGATCTTCTTTGATGAAGTATTCAACTCCTTTGGCCTATTGCTTATTGGTTGGTTGAGAGTTCTTTTACATATTCTAGATCTAAATATTTTATCATATACATGTTTTGCAAACATTTTCCTCAAGTCCATGACCTATATTTTAATTCTCTATTATGATGTCAAAGAATAAATGTTTTCAGCTGTCATTAACTTCAATTTGGCAGTGTTTTCTTATAAGGATCATGCTTTGTCAATCACATTTAAGAAAGCTTGCTTAACCCAAGATCGAAAAGATTTTATCCTCTTCTTCTAGAAGTTATATCATTTTAGGATTTATAGTTAGATTTGTGGTCCATTTTGAATTAAGTTTTTAAGCTATGTAAGGTATGAACTCTTTTGCATAGACATGGGCTAAGCAGACAGCAAGATCAGAAGCACAGCAAAATCACTAATATCAAAGGAAGAAAAGCAAAAATGTCCTGTGTCCAACATGTGTCTTAAGAGAGAATGAGTTTTGTGGGCAATGCTGGGACAGAGATCTCATCATCCAGGGTGAAGTTGTCTCCAGGGGTTGAAGGCACCTCCAACAGTGAGGTCCTTGACTGGGACCATGTCACCACAGGGGATGAGCTCTTGCAAGGAGTTGTCAGCTGGGTTGTGGGACTGAAGTGACCTGTCCAAGTGGATACCACCCACCCACAGGTTGGTTGTGGGGTCTCCAGCATTTGCTGTTTCTGAATGAAAACAATGGCTTACTCTGAGGATTTGAGCCTCCAGACTGTAAACTAATGAAAACACCTAGACTGGTAGTAAAAGATCCAGTCAACAGAAGGATATACAACTTCATTTGAGAGTGTTTTTGTTCTTATTCTTTGGTGGAAGTTTAAATAATTCAAAGGGGCCCCATATCAGATGA
>NW_017219144.1:0-11547 GCF_001704415.2 Capra hircus | reverse complement strand
AGTGTCACTCTTCCGCTTCCAGGTGGATCAGCAAGGGATATGTGGCTTTCCCTCGAGGCTTTCCCAAGAGCCTTTCCACGAGGCTTTCCCATAGGGCTGTCCCACGTGCCACCGTGGTGTGAGTGCATCACGGCTTGAAAGTCGAGGCAGTGCAGGGAAAACAGGTTTCCCTGGAATGGACTGAGACATCTGTGGGACTCAGGTAATGGTGTCACGACCCTGGAGTTCCCTCGTCTTTCCTGTCGACAGGCCTCCTCTTGAGATGCGACCAGGAACGCGGGAATTCTTCCGAAAACGCACGGAAAGGATCCCACCTCTGGAGCTAAGAGGCAGAAATGGGGCTCCTCTGGATGTGGGTGGGACTCTCGTGCTTCCTCTCGAGTGGAGACGGGTATGTCGGGGAACTTCTTGAGTTGCAGCAAGGGTGTGAAAGGACCCTTTGGAAGTTCCAGAGGTTAGGTGTGATTAGCCTCAGACGGCCTCAGCGGAAATGGGCCTCATCTCGCCTGGAGGGGAGAACCTCCTGGATTTTCTCGAGTTGCGGCAGGTGCTCTCGACTTATGACGGGGTCCTCAGGGACCCGCTCTGGTGGACTCAGGAAAGGCCAGTCCCCTTGCGAATTGCTCGGGGCCTCTCAGGATTCCTCTCCAGTCGATGCCGGTGCCTAAGACCTTGTGTGGAGTACGGTGCCGGAACCTGAGGATTCCTCTCCAGTGCTGACATGGATCCTGGGGTACTTCTGGAGTCTCCCCAGGGGAGTCAGTCCTCGTCTCGAGTGGGGGCATGCACGTGCGCTTTCCTTCCGAGCTGTAGCAGCAGTGTCGCGCTTCCCTTCACGTGGATCAAGGGATCAGGGGCCTTCCCTCGAGGCTTTCCCACGAGGGTTTCCCACAGGGCTGTCCCACGTGCCACCGTGGTTTGAGTCGAACCTCGGCTTGAAAGTCGAGGCAGTGCAGGGAAAACAGGTTTCCCTGGAATGGACTGAGACATCTGGGGTCTCTGGGAATGTTGGCACGACCCTGGAGTTCCTCTTGCCTTTCCTGTGGAGAGCGCCTCCTCTTGAGGTGCGACGGGAACGCGGGAATTCTTTCACGACCACGCAGGGAAAGGATCCCTCCTCTCGAGCTAGGAGGCGGAAACGGGGCTCCTCTGGATGTGGGCGGGACTCTCGTGCTTCCTCTCGAGTGGAGACGGGTATGTCGGGGAACTTCTTGAGTTCCAGCAAGGGTGTGAAGGACCCTTTGGAAGTTCTAGATGTTAGATGTGATTAGCCTTGATATGCCTCAGTGGAAATGGGCCTCATCTCGCCTGGAGGGGAGACCCTCCTGGATTTTCTCGAGTTGCGGCAGGTGCTCTCGACTTATGACGGGGACCTCAGGGACCCGCTCTGGTGTCCTCAGGAAAGGCCAATCCCCATGCGAGTTGCTCGGGGCCTCTCGGGTTTCCTTTCCCGTCGATGCCAGCGCCTAAGATCTTGTGTGGAGACGCTGCCGGAACCTGAGGATTCCTCTCCAGTGCAGAAATGGATCTTGGTGTACTTCTGGAGTCACCCCAGGGGAGTCACTCTTCGTCTCGAGTTGGGCCATGCACGTGCGTTTTCCTCCCGAGCTGAAGCAGCAGTGTCACGCTTCCCTTCGCTTGGATCAATGGATCTGTGGCTTTCACTCGAGGCTTTCCCACGAGGATTTCCCACGAGCCTTTCCCACAGGGCTGTCCCACGTGCCGCCTTGGTGTGAGTCGATCCTCGGCTTGAAAGTCGACGCAGTGCAGGGAAAACAGGTTTCCCTGAAATGGACTGAGACCTCTGGGGGACTCTGGGAATGGTGACACGACCCTGAAGTTCCTCTCCCCTTACCTGTGCAGAGCGCCTCCTCTTGAGATGCGTCGGAAATGCCGGGAATTCATTCCCTACCACGCAGGGAAAGGATCCCTCCTCTCGAGCTAGGAGGCGGAAAGGGGCTCCTCTGGATGTGGGCGGGACTATCGTGCTTCCTCTCGAGTGGAGACGGGTATGTCGGGGAACTTCTTGAGTTGCAGCAAGGGTGTGAAGGACCCTTTGGAAGTTCCAGAGGTTAGGTGTGAATAGCCTTGAGACGCCTCATTGGAAATGGGCCTCATCTCGCCTGGAGGGGAGAACCTCCTGGATTTTCTCGAGTTGAGGCGGGTGCTCTCGTCTTACAACGGGGACCTCAGGGACCCTCTCTGGTGGCCTCAGGAAAGGCCAGTCCCCATGCGAGTTGCATGGGGGCGTCTCGGGATTCCTCTCCCGTCGATGCTGGGGCCTAAGGCCTTGTGTGGAGTCAGTGCCAGAACCTGAGGATTCCTCTCCAGTGCAGACATGGATCTTGGGGTACTTCTGGAGTCTCCCCAGGGTAGTCAGTCCTCGTCTCGAGTCGGGGCATGCACGTGCGGTTTCCTCCCGAGCTGAAGCAGCAGTGTCACGCTTCCCTTCGAGTGGATCAAGGGATCTGTGTCTTTCCCTCGAGGCTTTCCCACAAGGCTTTCCCACGAGGATTTCCCAAAAGGCTGTCCCACGTGCCACCGTGGTGTGAGTCGATCCTCGGTTTGAAAGTCGAGGAAGAGCTGGAAAACAGGTTTCCCTGGAAGGACTGAGACATGTGGGGGGCTCTGGGAATGATGGCACGACCCTCGAGTTCCTCTCTCCTTTCCTGTGGAGATCGCCTCCTCTTGAGATTCTATGTGAACGCTGGGAATTGTTTCCCGACCACGCAGGGAAAGGATCCCTCCTCTCGAGCTAGGAGGCGGACACGGGGCTCCTCTGGATGTGGGCGGGACTCTCGTGCTTCCTCTCGAGTGGAGACGGGTATGTAGAGGAACTTCTTGAGTTATAGCAAGGGTGTGAAGGTCCCTTTTGAAGTTCCAGAGGTTAGGTGTGATTAGCCTCGAGACGCCTCAGGGAAATGGGCATCATCTCGCCTGCAGGGGAGACCTCCTGGATTTTCTCGAGTTACGGCAGGTGCTCTCGACTTACGACGGGGACGTCTGGTACGCGCTCTGGTGGCTTCACGAAAGGCCAGTGCTCATGCGAGTTGCTCGGAGGCTTCTCGGGATTCCTCTCCCGTCGATGCCGGGGCCTAAGATCTTTTGTGGAGTGTGTGCCAAAACCTGAGTATTCCTCTCCATTGCTGACATGGATCTTGGGGTACTTCTGGAGTCTACCCAAGGGAGTCAGTCCTCCTCTAAGTGGGGGCTTGCACGTGCGCTTTTCTCCCGAGCTGTAGCAGCAGTGTCACCCTTCCCTTCCCGTGGATCAAGGGATCTGTGGCTTTCCCTCGAGGCTTTCCCACGAGGCTTGCCCACAGGTCTGTCCCACGTGTCACCATGGTGTGTGTCGATCCTAGGCTTGAAAGTCGATTCAGTGCAGGGAAAATAGTTTTCCCTGGAATGGACTGAGACATCTGGGGGACTCTGGGAATGGAGGCACGACCCTGGAGTTCCTCTCGCCTTTCCTGTAGAAAGCACCTCCTCTTGAGATGCGACGGGAACGCCGGGAACTCTTTCCCGACCACGCAGGGAAGGGACCCCTGCTCTCGAACTATCAGGCGGAAACGGGGCTCCTCTTGATGTGGACGGGACTCTCGTGCTTCCTCTCGAGAGGAGACGGGTATGTCGGGGAACTTCTTGAGTTGCAGCAAGGATGTGAAGGACCCTTTGTAAGTTACAGAGGTTAGGTGTGATTAGCCTGGAGACGCCTCAGCAGAAATGGGCCTCATCTCGCCTGGAGGGGAGAACCTCCTGGATTTTCTCGAGTTAGGGCAGGTGCTCTCGACTTACGACGGGGATCTCAGGGACCCGCTCTGGTGGCCTCAGGAAAGGCCAGTCCCCATGCGAGTTGCTCGGGGGCCTCTCGGGCTTCCTCTCCCGTCGATGCTGGGGCCTAAGACCTTCTGTGGAGTCAGTGCTGTAACCTGAGGATTCCTCTCCAGTGCTGACATGGATCTTGGGGTACTTCTGGAGTCTCCCCAGGGGAGTCAGTCCTCGTCTCGAGTGGGGGCATGCACCTGGGCTTTCCTCCCGAGATGTAGCAGCAGTGTCATGCTCCCGTCGCGTGGATCAAGGGATCAGTGGCTTTCCCTCGAGGCTTCCTCATGAGGCTTTCCCATAAGGCTTTCCCACGAGACTTTCCCACAGGGCTGTACCACGTGCCACCATGGTGTGAGTCTATCCTTGGCTGGAAAGTCGAGGCAGTGCAGGGAAAACAGGTTTCCCTGGAATGGACTGAGACATCTGGGGGACTCTGGGAATGGTGGCAACACCCTGGAGTTCCTCTCGCCTTTCCTGTGGAGAGCGCCTCCTCTTGAGAAGCGACGGGAACGCTGGGTATTCTTTCCCGACCACGAAAGGAAATGATCCCTCCTCTCGAGCTAGGTGGCGGAAACGGGGTTCCTCTGGATGTGAGCGGTACTCTCGTGCTTCCTCTCAAGTGGAGACGGGTATGTCGGGGAACTTCTTGAGTTGCAGCAAGGGTGTGAATCACCCTTTGGAAGTTACAGAGTTTAGGTGTGATGAGCCTCGAGACACCTCAGCAGAAATGGGCCTCATCTCGCCTCAGGGGAAAACCACCTGGATTTTCTCTAGTTGCGGCAGGTGCTCTCGACTTACGATGGGGACCTCAGGGACCCACTCTGGTGGCCTCAGGAAAGGCCAGTACCCATGCGAGTTGCTCGGGGTCCTCTCCAGACTCCACTCCCGTCGATGCCAGGGCCTAAGACCTTGTGTGGAGTCGGGGCCGGAACCTGAGGATTCCTCTCCAGGGCTGACATGCATCTTGGGGTACTTCTGGAGTCCCCCCAGGCGTGTCAGTCCTCGTCTCGAGTGGGGCCATGCACGTGCGCTTTCCTCCCGAGCTGTAGCAGCAGTGTCACGCTTCCCTTCTCGTGCATCAAGGGATCTGTGGCTTTCCCTCGAGGCTTTCCCACGAGGCTTTCCCACAGGGATGTCCCACGTACCACCGTGGTGTGAATCGATCCTCGGCTCGAACGTCGAGGCAGTGCAGGGAAAACAGGTTTCCCTGGAATGGACTGAGACATCTGGGGGACTCTGGAATGGTGGCACGACCCAGGAGTTCCTCTCGCCTTTCCTGTGGAGAGCGCCTTCTCTTGAGATGCGACGGGAACGCCGGGAATTCTTTCCCGACCACGCAGGGAAAGGATCCCTCCTCTCGAGCTAGGAGGCGAAAACGGGGCTCCTCTGGATGTGGTCGGGACTCTCGTGTTTCCTCTCGGATGGAGTCGGGTATTTCGGGGAACTTCTTGAGTTGCAGCAAGGGTGTGAAGGACCCGTTGGAAGTTCAAGAGGTCTGGTGTGATTAGCCTCAGGACGCCTCAGGGGAAATGGGCCTCATCTCGCCTGGAGGGTGGAACCTCCTGGATTTTCTCGAGTTGTGGCAGGTGCTCTCGACTTACGATGGGGACTTCAGGGACCCGCTCTGGTGCCTCAGGAATGGCCAGTCCCCATGCGAGTTGCTCGGGGGCCTCTCGGGATTCCTCTCCCGTCGATGCCGGGGCCTAAGATCTAGTGTGGGGACGGTGCCGGAACCTGAGGATTCCTCTCCAGTGCTGACATGGATCTTGGGGTACTTCTGGAGTCTCCCCAGGGGAGTCAGTCCTCGTTTCGAGTGGGGGCATGCACGTGCGCTTTCCTCCATAGCTGTTGCAGCAATGTCATGCTTCCCTTTGCGTGGATCAAGGGATCTGTGGCTTTCCCTAGAGGTTTTCCCACGAGGCTTTCCCACGAGGCTTTCCCACAGGGCTGTCCCACGTGCCAGCGAGGTGTGAGTCGATCCTCGGCTTGAAAGTCGAGGCAGTGCAGGGAAAACAGGTTTACCTGGATGGACTGAGGCATCTGGGTGACTCTGGGAATGGTGGCACGACCCTGGAGTTCCTCTCGCCTTTCCTGTGGAGAGCGCCTCCCCTTGAGATGCGACGGGAATGCCGGGAATTCTTTCCCGAGCACGAAGGGAAAGGATCCCTCCTCTCGAGCTAGGAGGCGGAAACGGGGCTCCTCTGGATGTGGGCGGGACTCTGGTGCTTCCTCTCGAGTGGAGACGGGTATGTCGGGGAACTTCTTGAGTTGCAGCAAGGGTGTGAAGAACCGTTTGGAAGTTCCAGAGGTTAGGTGTGATTAGCCTCGAGACGCCTCAGCGGAAATGGACCTCATCTCGCCTGGAGGGGAGAACCTCGTGGATTTTAGCGAGTTGCGGCAGGTGCTCTCGACTTACGACGGGGACCTTAGGGACCCGCTCTTGTGGCCTCAGGAAAGGCCAGTCCCCATGCGAGTAGCTCGACGGCCTCTCGGGATTCCTCTTCAGACGATGTCGGGGCCAAAGACCTTGTGTGGATTCGGTGCCGGAACCTGAGGATTCCTCTCCAGTGCTGACATGGATCTTGGGGTACTTCTGGAGACTCCCCAGGAGACACAGTCCTCGTCTCGAGTGGGGGCATGCACGTGCGCTTTCCTCCCGAGTTGAAGCAGCAGTGTCACGCTTCCCTTTGCTTGGATCAAGGGATCTGTGGCTTTCCCTCGAGGCTTTCCCACGAGGCTTTCCCACGAGGCTTTCCCACAGGGCTGTACCACGTGCCACCGTGGGGTACTTCTGGGGGTACTTCTGGAGTCTCCCCAGGGGAGTCAGTCCTCGTCTCGAGTGGGGGCATGCACGTGCAGTTTCCTCCCCAGCTGTTGCAGCAGTGTCACGATTCCCTTCAAGTGGATCAAGGGATCTGTGGCTTTCCCTTCAGGCTTTCCCACGAGGCTTTCCCACAGGGCTGTCCCACGTGCCACCGTTGTGTGAGTCGATCCTCGGCTTGACAGTCGAGGCACTGCAGGGAAAACACGTTTCCCTAGAATGGACTGAGGCATCTGGGGGACTCTGGGAAAGGTGGCACGACCCTGGAGTTCCTCTCGCCTTTCCTGTAAAGAGCGCCTCCTCTTGAGATGCGACGGGAACACCGGGAATTCTTTCCCGACGACGCAGGGAAAGGATCCCTCCTCTCGAGCTAGGAGGCGGAAATGGGGTTACTGTGGAC
Organism: Capra hircus; assembly: GCF_001704415.2. Taxonomy (NCBI): domain Eukaryota; kingdom Metazoa; phylum Chordata; class Mammalia; order Artiodactyla; family Bovidae; genus Capra; species Capra hircus. The sequence continues at coordinate 4,501 of NW_017219144.1, read as the reverse complement.
GTGGGTGGGGCTCTCGTGCTTCCTCTCGAGTGGAGACGGGTATGTCGGGGAACTTCTTGAGTTGCAGCAAGGGTGTGAAGGACCCTTTGGAAGCTCAAGAGGTCTGGTGTGATTAGCCTCTGGACGCCTCAGCGGAAATGGGCCTCATCTCGCCTGGAGGGTAGAACCTCCTGGATTTTCTCGAGTTGTGGCAGGTGCTCTCGACTTACGATGGGTACTTCAGGGACCCACTCTGGTGGCCTCAGGAAAGGCCAGTTCCCATGCGAGTTGCTCGGGGGCCTCTCGGGATTCCTCTCCCGTCGGTGCTGAGGCCTAAGACCTTCTGTGCACTCAGTGCCCGAACCTGAGGATTCCTCTCCAGTGCAGACATGGATCTTGGGGTACTTCTGGAGTCTCCCCAGGGCAGTCAGTCCTCGTTTCGAGTGGGGGCATGCACGTGCGCTTTCCTCCCCAGCTGTAGCAGCAGTGTCGCGCTTCCCTTCGCGTGGATCAAGGGATCTGTGTCTTTCCCTCGAGGCTTTCCCACAAGGCTTTCCCACAGGGCTCTCCCACGTGCCATCGTGGTGTGAGTCGATCCTCGGCTTGAACGTAGAGGCAGTTCAGGGAAAACAGGTTTCCCTGGAATGGACTGAGACATCCAGGGGACTCTGGGAATGCTGGCACGACCCTGGAGTTCCTCTCGCCTTTCCTGTGGAGAGCGCCTCCTCTTGAGATGCGACGGGAACGCCAGGAATTGTTTCCCGAGCACGCAGGGAAAGGATCCCACCCCTCTAGCTAGGAGGCGGAAACGGGGCTCCTCTGGATGTGGTCGGGACTCTCGTGCTTCCTCTCGAGTGGAGACGGGTATATCGGGGAACTTCTTGAGTTGCAGCAAGGGTGTGAAGGACCCTTAGGAAGTTCCAGAGGTAAGGTGTGATTAGCCTCGAGACGCCTCAGCGGAAATGGGACTCAGCTCGCCTGGAGGGGAGAACCTCCTGTATTTTCTCGAGTTGCGGCAGGTGCTCTCGACTTACGACGGGGACCTCAGTGACCCGCTGTGGTGGCCTCAGGAAAGGCCAGTCCCCATGCGAGTTACTCAGGGGCCTCTCGGGATTCCTCTCACGTCAATGGAGGGGCCTAAGACCTTGTGTGGAGTCGGTGCCGGAACCTGAGGATTCCTCTCCAGTGCTGACATGGATCTTGGGGTACTTCTGGAGTCTCCCCAGGGGTGTCAGTCCTCGTCTCGAGTGGGGCCTATGCAAGTGCGCTTTCCTCCCGAGCTTTAGCAGCAGTGTCACGCTTCCCTTTGCGTGGATCAAGGGATCTGTGGCTTTCCCTCGAGGCTTTCCCACGAGGTTTTCCCACAGGGCTGCCCCACGTGCCACTGTGGTGTGAGTCGATCCTCGGCTTGAAAGTCGAGGCAGTGCAGGGAAACCAGGTTCCCTGGAATGGACTGAGACATCTGGGGGACTCTGGGAATGGTGGCACGAACCTGGAGTTCCTCTCGCTTTTCCTCTGGAGAGCGCCTCCTCTTGAGATGCGACGGGAACGCCGCGAATTCTTTCCCGAACACGCAGGGAAAGGATCAAACCTCTCGAGCTAGGAGGCGGAAACGTGGCTCCTCTGGATATGGGCGGGACTTTCCTGCTTCCTCTCGAGTGGAGACGGTTATGTCGGGGAACTTCTTGAGTTGCAGCAACGGTGTGAAGGACCCTTTGGAATTTCCAGAGGTAAGGTGTGATTAGCGTCGAGATACCTCAGCGGAAATGGGCCTCATGTCGCCTGGAGTGGAGAACCTCCTGGATTTTCTCGAGTTGCGGCAGGTGCTCTCGACTTACGTCGGGGACCTCAGGGACACGCTCTGGTGGCCTCATGAAAGGCCAGTCCCCAGGCGAGTTGCTCGGGGGCCTCTCGGGATTCCTCTCCCGTCGATGCCGGGGCCTAAGACCTTGTGTGGAGTCAGTGCCGGAACCTGAGGATTCCTCTCCAGTGCCGACATGGATCTTCGGGGACTTCTGGAGTCTCCCCAGAGGCGTAAGTCCTCTTTTCAAGTGGGGGCATGCACGTGCGCTTTCCTCCCGAGCTGTAGCAGCAGAGTCACGCTTCCCTTTTTGTGGATCAAGGGATCTGTGGCTTTCCCTCTTGACTTTCCCATGAGGCTTTCCCACGAGGCTTTCCCACAGGGCTTTCCCACGTGCCACGGTGGTGTGAGTCGATCCTCGGCTTTAAAGTCGAGGCAGTGAAGGGAAAACAGTTTTCCCTGGAATGGACTGAGACATCTGGGGGACACTGGGAATGGTGGCACGACCCTGGAGTTCCTCTCGCCTTTCCTGTGGAGAGCGCCTCCTCTTGAGATGCGACGGGAACGCCGGGAATTCTTTCCCGACCACGCAGGGAAAGGATCCCTCCTCTCGAGCTAGCAGGCGGAAACGGGGCCACTCTGGATATGGGCGGGACTCTCGGATTCCGCTTGAGTGGAGAAGGGTATGTCGGATAACTTCTTGAGTTGCAGCAAGGGTTTGAAGGACCCTTTGCAAGTTCCAGAGTTAAAGTGTGATTACCCCCTAGTTGCCTCATTGGAAATGGGCCTCATCTCGCCTGGAGGGGAGAACCTCCTGGATTTTCTCGAGTTGCGGCAGGTGCTCTCGACTTACGATGGGGACCTCAGGGACCCGATCTGGTGGCCTCATGAATGGCCAGTCCCCATGCGAGTTACTCTGGGGCCTCTCGGGATTCCTCTCCCGTAGATGCCGGGGCCTAAGACCATGTGTGTACTCGGTGCCGGAACCTGAGGATTCCTCTCCAGTGCTGACATGGACCTTGGGGTACTTCTGAAGTCTCCCCAGGGGAGTCAGTCCTCGTCTCGGGTGGGGCATGCACGTGCGCTTTCGTCCCGAGCTGTAGCAGCAGTGTCACGATTCCATTCGCGTGGATCAAGGGATCTGTGTCTTTCCCTCGAGGATTTCCTACGAGGCTTTCCCACGAGGCTTTCCCACAGGGCTGTCCCACGTGCCACCATGTCGTGAGTCGATCCTCGGCTTGAAATTCGAGGCAGTGCAGGGAAAACTGTTTTCCCTGGAATGGACTGAGACATCTGGGGGACTCTGGGAATGGTGGCACGAACCTGGATTTCCTCTCGCCTTTCTTGTAGAGAGTGCCTCCTCTTGAGATGGGACGGGAACGCCTGGAATTCTTTCCCGACCACGAAGGGAAAGGATCCCACCTCTCGAGCTAGCAGGCGGAAACGGGGCTCCTCTGGATGTGGGCGGGACTCTCGTGCTTCCTCTCGAGTGGACGACGGGTATGTCGGGGAACTTCTTGAGTTGCAGCAAGGGTGTGAAGAACCCTTTGGAAGTTCCCAGACGTTAGGTGAATATCCTGGAGAAGCCTCAGCAGAAATGGGCCTCATCTCGCCTGGAGGGGAGAACCTCCTGGATTCTCTCCGAGTTGCGGCAGGTGCTCTCGACTTACGATGGGGACGTCAGGGACCCGACTGTGGTGGCCTCAGGAAAGGCCAGTCCCCATGCGAGTTGCTCTGGGGCCTCTCAGGATTCCTCTCCCGTCGATGCCGGTGCCTAAGACCTTGTGTGGAGTCGGTGCCGGAACCTGAGGATTTCCTCTCCAGTGCTGACATGGAACTTGGGGTACTTCTGGAGCTCCCCAGGGAGTCAGTCCTCGTCTCGAGAGGGGGCATGCAAGTGCGCGTTCCTCCCGAGCTGTAGCAGCACTGTCACGTTTCCATTCGCGTGGATCAAGGGATCTGTGGCTTTCCCCTCGAGGCTTTCCATCGAGTCTTTCCCACGAGGCTTTCCCCCAGGGCTGTCCCACGTGCCACCGTGGTGTGAGTCGATCCTCGGCTTGAAAGTCGAGGCAGTGCAGGGAAAACAGGTTTCCCTGGAATGGACTGAGACATCTGGGGGACTCTGGGAATGGTGGCACGACCCTGTAGTTCCTCTCGCCTTTCCTGTGGAGAGTGCCTCCTCTGAGATGCGACGGGAACGCCGAATTCTTTCCCGACCACGCAGGGAAAGGATCCCTCCTCTCGAGGCTAGGAGGCGAAACGGGGGTCCTCTGGATGTGGGCGGGACTCTCGTGCTTCCAATCGAGTGGAGACGGGTATGGTCGGGGAACTTCTTGAGTTGCAGCAAGGGTGTGAAGGACCCTTTGGAAGTTCCAGAGGTTAGGTATGATTAGCCTTGAGACGCCTCAGCGGAAATGGGCCTCATCTCGCCTGGAGGGGAGAACCTCCTGGATTTTCTCGAGTTGCGGCAGGAGCTCTCGACTTACGACGGGGACCTCAGGGACCCGCTCTGGTGGCCTCAGGGAAGGCCAGTCCCATGAGAGTTGCTCGGGGCCTCTCAGGATTCCTCTCCCGTCGATGCCGGGGCCTAAGATCTTGTGTGGATTCGGTGCCGTTACCTGAGGATTTCCTCTCCAGTGCAGACATGGATCTTGGGGTTCTTCTGTAGTCTCCCCGGAGTCAGCCTCGTCTCGAGTGGGGCATGCACCTGCGCTTTCCGCC
>NW_017219143.1:0-11547 GCF_001704415.2 Capra hircus | reverse complement strand
CTCCCCAGGGGAGTCAGTCCTCGTCTCGAGTGAGGGCATGAACGTGTGCTTTCCTCCCGAGCTGTAGCAGCAGTATCACGCTTCCCTTCGCGTGGATCAAGGGATCAGGGGCTTTTCATTCCGAGGCTTTCCCACAGGGCTGTCCCCACGTGCCCACCGTGTGCGAAATCCTCGTTTGAAAGTCGAGGCAGTGCAGGGAAAACAGGTTTTCCCTGGAATGGACTGAGACATCTGTGGCTCTCTGGAATGTGGCACGACCCTAGAGTTCCTCTCGCCTTTCCTGTGGAGAGCGCCTCCACTTGAGATGGACGGACGAAAGGCCGGGAATACTTTCCCGACCACGCCAGGAAGGAAAGGATCCCTCCTCTCGAGCTAGGAGGCGGAAACAGGGCTCCTCTGGATGTGGGCGGGACTCTTGTGCTTCCTCTCGAGTGGAGACGGGTATGTCGGGAACTTCTTGAGTTGCAGCAAGGGTGTGAAGGACCCTTTGGAAATTGCAGAGATTAGGTGTGATTAGCCTCGAGACACCTCAGCGGAAATGGGCCTCATCTCGCCTGGAGGGGCGAACCTCCTGGAATTTCTGGAGTTGCCGACAGGTGTCTCCACTTACGACGGGGACCTCAGGGACCCGCTCTGGTGGCCTCAGGAAAGGCCAGTCCCCATGCGAGTTGCTCGGGGGCCTGTCGGGATTCCTCTCCGTCGATGCTGGGGGCCTAAGATCTTGTGTGGAGCCGGTGCCGGAACCTGAGGATTCCTCTCCAGTGCTGACATGGATCTTGGGGTACTTCTGGATTCTCCCCAGTGCAGTCAGACCTCGTCTCTAGTGGGGGCATGCACGTGCGCTTTCCTCCCGAGCTGTAGCAGCAGTGTCACGCTTCCCTTCGCATGGATCAAGGGATCTGTGGCTTTCCCTCGAGGCTTTCCCACGAGGCTTTCCCAAGAGGCTTTCCACGAGGCTTTCCCACAGGGCTGTCCCACGTGCCACAGTGGTGTGAGTCGATCCTCGGCTTGAAAGTCGAGGCAGTGCAGGGAAACAGGTTTCCCTGGAATGGACTGAGACATCTGGGGGACTCTGGGAATGGTGGCAGGACCCTGGAGTTCCTCTCGCCTTTCCTGTGGAGAGCGCCTCCTCTTGAGATGCGACGGGAACGCCGGGAATTCTTTCCCGAGCACGCAGGGAAAGTATCCCTCCTCTCAAGCTAGGAGACGAAAACGGGGCTCCTCTGGATGTGAGCGGGACTCTCGTGCTTCCTCTCGTGTGGTGACCGGTATGTCGCGGAACTTCTTGTGTTGCAGCAAGGGTGTGAAGGACCCTTTGGAATTTCCAGAGGTTAGGTGTGATTAGCCTCGAGACGCCTCAGCAGAAATGGGCCTCATCTCGCCTGGAGGGGAGAACCTCCTGGATTTTTTCGAGTTGCGGCAGGAGCTCTCGTCTTACGACGGTGACCTCAGGGATCCGCTCTGGTGGCCTCAGGAAAGGCCAGTCCCCATGCGAGTTGCTCGGGGCCTCTCGGGATTCCTCTCCTGTCGATGCTGGGGCCTAAGACCTTGTGTGGAGTCAGTGAGGGAACCTGAGGATTCCTCTCCTGTGATGACATGGATCTTGAGGGTATTTCTGGAGTCCCCCCAGGGGAGTCAGGCCTCGTCTCGAGTGGGGGCATGAACGTGCGTTTTCCTTCCGAGCTGTAGCAGCAGTGTCGCGCTTCCCTTCGCGTGGATCAAGGATCTGTGGCTTTCCTCGAGGCTTTACCACAGGGTTGTCCGACGTGCCACCGTGGTGTGAGTCGATCCTCGGCTTGAAAGTCGAGGCAGTGCAGGGAAAACAGGTTTCCCTGGAATGGACGGAGACATCCGGGGGACTCTGGGAATGTGGCAGGACTCTGGAGTTCCTCTCGCCTTTCCTGTGGAGAGCGCCTCCTCTTGAGCTGTGACGGGAACGCCGGGAATTCTTTCCCAACCACGCAGGGAAAGGATCCCTCCTCTCGAGCTAGGAGGCGGAAACGGGCTCCTCTGGATGTGGGCAGAACTCTCCTGCTTCCTCTCGAGTGGAGATGGGTATGTCGGGGAAGTTAGTTCTTGAGGTGAAGGACCCTTTGGAAGGAAGGTTAGGTGTGAATAGTCGAGACGCCGTAGCGGAATGGCCTCATCTCGCCTAGAGGGGGAGAACCTCCTGGATTTCTCGAGTTTTTTCCGCCTCGCGAGTTGCTCGGGATTCTCTAATGGCGAGTCGAGTGGGCCTCTCGGGATTCCTCTCCGGTCGATGCCAGGCCTAAGGCGAAGAAAACTGAGGATTCCTCTCCAGTCATGGATCTTGGGGTACTTCTGGTCTCCCCAGGGGAGTCAAGTGGGGTGTCCTCACAGCTGTCAGTTGTCCGCTTCCCCCACTTACATCCCTCAGGCTTTTCCACGAGCTTTCCCGACTTTCCCACGACGCTTTCCCAGTTTGTGATGTCCCACATGCCACCGTGGTGAGTCGATCCTCGTCAAAGTTGAGTTGAAACCTTTTCCGTGGAATGGACTGAGACATCTGCCTTCGGTGAGAGTCCCCCTCTTGAGATGTGACGGAACGTCGGAAGTCCCGACGCAGGGAAAATATCCAGATGAGGACGGGGCTCCCTGGATGTGGCGGAACTTTAATCTGGAAACGGGTATGTCGGGAGAGTTGAAACGGTGTGAAGGAACTTCTTGAGTTGCTCTTCCACCCTTCAGAGGTTAGCAGCTCCTCAGACGTCTCAGCAGAAATTGGCCTCATCTCGCCTGGAAGGAGAACCTCCTGGATTTTCTCGAGTTGCGGCAAGCGCTCTCGACTTACGACGGGGTCCTCAGGGACCAGCTCTGGGTGGCCTCAGGAAAGTCCAATCCCCATGCGAGTTGCTTGGGGGCCTTTCGGGATTCCTCTCCCATCGATTCCCAGGCCTAAGACCTTGTGCGGTGTCAGTGCCGGAACCTGAGGATTCCTCTCCAGTGCTGACATGGATCTTGGGGTACTTCTGGAATCGCCCCAGGGGAGTCAGTCCTCGTCTCGAGTGGGGGCATGCACGTGTGCTTTCCTCCGAGCTGTATCAGCAGTGTCACAATTCCCTTCCCGTGGATCAAGGCATCTGTGGCTTTCCCTCGAGGCTTTCCCAGAAGTCTTTCCCAAGAGGCTTTCCCACAGGGCTGTCCCACGTGCCACGGTGGTGTGATTCGATCCTCGGCTTGAAAGTCGAGGCAGTACAGGGAAAACAGGTTTCCTTGGAATGGACTGAGACATCTGCGGGACTCTGGGAATGGTGGCACGACCCTTGAGTCCCCTCTCGCCTTTCAGGTGGAGAGCGCCTCCTCTTGAGATGCAACGGGAACGCCGGGAATTCTTTATCGACCCTGCATGGAAAAGATCCCACCTCTCGAGCTAGGAGGCGGTAACGGGGCTCCTCTGGATGTGGGCGGGACGCTCGTGCTTCCTCTCGAGTGAAGACAGGTATATACGGGAACTTCTTGAGTTGCAGGAAGGGTGTGAAGGACCCTTTGGAAGTTCCAGAGGGTAGGTGTGATTAGCCTCGAGACGCCTCAGCAGAAAGGAGCCTCACCTCGCCTGGAGGGGAGAACCTCCTGGATTTTCTCGAGTTGCGACAGGTTCTCTCGTCTTAAGACGGGGACCTCAGGGACCCGCAGTGGTTGCGTAAGGAAAGGCCAGTCCCCATGCGAGTTCCTCCGTGGCCTCGCGGGATTCCTCTCACGTCAATGCCGGGCCCTAAGATCTTGTGTGGAGCCAGTGCCGGAACCTGAGGATTCCTCTCCAGTGCTGACATGGATCTTGGGGCACTTCAAGAGTCTCCCCAGGGGAGTCAGTCCTCGTCTCGAGTGAGGGCATGAACGTGTGCTTTCCTCCCGAGCTGTAGCAGCAGTATCACGCTTCCCTTCGCGTGGATCAAGGGATCAGGGGCTTTCATTCGAGGCTTTCCCACGAGGCTTTCCCACAGGGCTGTCCCACGTGCCACCGTGGTGTGAGTCGATCCTCGGCTTGAAAGTCGAGGCAGTGCAGGGAAAACAGGTTTCCCTGGAATGGACTGAGACATCTGTGGCACTCTGGGAATGTGGCACGACCCTAGAGTTCCTCTCGCCTTTCCTGTGGAGAGCGCCTCCACTTGAGATGCGACGGAAAGGCCGGGAATACTTTCCCGACCACGCAGGAAAGGATCCCTCCTCTCGAGCTAGGAGGCGGAAACAGGGCTCCTCTGGATGTGGGCGGGACTCTTGTGCTTCCTCTCGAGTGGAGACGGGTATGTCGGGGAACTTCTTGAGTTGCAGCAAGGGTGTGAAGGACCCTTTGGAAATTGCAGAGATTAGGTGTGATTAGCCTCGAGACACCTCAGCGGAAATGGGCCTCATCTCGCCTGGAGGGGCGAACCTCCTGGAATTTCTGGAGTTGCGACAGGTGTCTCCACTTACGACGGGGACCTCAGGGACCCGCTCTGGTGGCCTCAGGAAAGGCCAGTCCCCATGCGAGTTGCTCGGGGGCCTGTCGGGATTCCTCTCCCGTCGATGCTGGGGCCTAAGATCTTGTGTGGAGCCGGTGCCGGAACCTGAGGATTCCTCTCCAGTGCTGACATGGATCTTGGGGTACTTCTGGATTCTCCCCAGTGCAGTCAGACCTCGTCTCTAGTGGGGGCATGCACGTGCGCTTTCCTCCCGAGCTGTAGCAGCAGTGTCACGCTTCCCTTCGCATGGATCAAGGGATCTGTGGCTTTCCCTCGAGGCTTTCCCACGAGGCTTTCCCAAGAGGCTTTCCCACGAGGCTTTCCCACAGGGCTGTCCCACGTGCCACAGTGGTGTGAGTCGATCCTCGGCTTGAAAGTCGAGGCAGTGCAGGGAAAACAGGTTTCCCTGGAATGGACTGAGACATCTGGGGGACTCTGGGAATGGTGGCAGGACCCTGGAGTTCCTCTCGCCTTTCCTGTGGAGAGCGCCTCCTCTTGAGATGCGACGGGAACGCCGGGAATTCTTTCCCGAGCACGCAGGGAAAGTATCCCTCCTCTCAAGCTAGGAGACGAAAACGGGGCTCCTCTGGATGTGAGCGGGACTCTCGTGCTTCCTCTCGTGTGGTGACCGGTATGTCGCGGAACTTCTTGTGTTGCAGCAAGGGTGTGAAGGACCCTTTGGAATTTCCAGAGGTTAGGTGTGATTAGCCTCGAGACGCCTCAGCAGAAATGGGCCTCATCTCGCCTGGAGGGGAGAACCTCCTGGATTTTTTCGAGTTGCGGCAGGAGCTCTCGTCTTACGACGGTGACCTCAGGGATCCGCTCTGGTGGCCTCAGGAAAGGCCAGTCCCCATGCGAGTTGCTCGGGGGCCTCTCGGGATTCCTCTCCTGTCGATGCTGGGGCCTAAGACCTTGTGTGGAGTCAGTGAGGGAACCTGAGGATTCCTCTCCTGTGATGACATGGATCTTGAGGGTATTTCTGGAGTCCCCCCAGGGGAGTCAGGCCTCGTCTCGAGTGGGGGCATGAACGTGCGTTTTCCTTCCGAGCTGTAGCAGCAGTGTCGCGCTTCCCTTCGCGTGGATCAAGGGATCTGTGGCTTTCCTCGAGGCTTTACCACAGGGTTGTCCGACGTGCCACCGTGGTGTGAGTCGATCCTCGGCTTGAAAGTCGAGGCAGTGCAGGGAAAACAGGTTTCCCTGGAATGGACTGAGACATCCTGGGTGACTCTGGGAATGTGGCAGGACCTCTGGAGTTCCTCTCGCCTTTCCTGTGGAGAGCGCCTCCTCTTGAGCTGCGACGGGAACGCCGGGAATTCTTTCCGACCACGCAGGGAAAGGATCCCTCCTCTCGAGCTAGGAGGCGGAAACGGGGCTCCTCTGGATGTGGGCAGACTCTCGTGCTTCCTCTCGAGTGGAGACGGGTATGTCGGGGAAGTTCTTGAGTTCGCAGCAAGGGTGTGAAGGACCCCTTTGGAAGTTCCTAGATGTTAGATGTGATTAGCCTCGAGACGGCCTCAGCGGAAATGGGCCTCATCTCGCCTGGGAGCGAGAGACCCTCCTGGATTTTCTCGAGTTGCGGCAGGTGCTCTCGACCTTACAGACGGGGACCTCAGGGACCCGCTCTAGGTGGCCTCAGGAAAGGCCAGTCCCCATGCGAGTTGCTCTGGAGGCCTCTCGGGATTCCTCTCCCGTCGATGCCGAGGCCTAAGACCTTGTGTGGAGATCGGTGCCGGAACCTGAGGATTCCTTCTCCAGTGCTGACATGGATCTTGGGGTACTTCTGGAGTCTCCCCAGGGGAGTCAGTCCTCGTCTCGAGTGGGGGCATGCACGTGCGCCTTTCCTCCCGAGCTGTAGCAGCCAGTGTCACGCTTCCCTTCGCGACCCTGGATCAAGGCATCCTGTGGCTTTCCCCTACGAGGCTTTCCCACGCAGCTTTCCCACGAGCTTTCCCACAGGCTGTCCCACGTGCCAGCCGTTGGTGTCAGTCGATCCTCGGCTTGAAAGTGAGCAGTGCCGGGGAAAACAGGCTTCCGTGGAATGGACTGAGACATCTGCGGGATCTGGGAATGGTGGCACGACCCTGGAGTTCCTCTCGCCTTTCCTGTGGAGAGTGCCCCCTCTTGAGATGTGACGGGAACGTCGGGAATTCTTTCCCGACCACGCAGGGAAAGGATCCCTCCTGTCGAGCTATGAGGATGAAACGGGGCTCCCTGGATGTGGGCGGGACACTCGTGCTTCCTCTCGAGTGGAAACGGGTATGTCGGGGAACTTCTTGAGTTGCAGAAAGAGTGTGAAGGACCCTTTGGAACTTCCAGAGGTTAGGTGTGATTAGCCTCGAGACGTCTCAGCAGAAATTGGCCTCATCTCGCCTGGAAGGGAGAACCTCCTGGATTTTCTCGAGTTGCGGCAAGCGCTCTCGACTTACGACGGGGTCCTCAGGGACCAGCTCTGGTGGCCTCAGGAAAGTCCAATCCCCATGCGAGTTGCTTGGGGGCCTTTCGGGATTCCTCTCCCATCGATTCCCAGGCCTAAGACCTTGTGCGGTGTCAGTGCCGGAACCTGAGGATTCCTCTCCAGTGCTGACATGGATCTTGGGGTACTTCTGGAATCGCCCCAGGGGAGTCAGTCCTCGTCTCGAGTGGGGGCATGCACGTGTGCTTTCCTCCGAGCTGTATCAGCAGTGTCACAATTCCCTTCCCGTGGATCAAGGCATCTGTGGCTTTCCCTCGAGGCTTTCCCAGAAGTCTTTCCCAAGAGGCTTTCCCACAGGGCTGTCCCACGTGCCACGGTGGTGTGATTCGATCCTCGGCCTTGAAAGTCGAGGCAGTACAGGGAAAACAGGTTTCCTTGGAATGGACTGAGACATCTGCGGGACTCTGGGAATGGTGGCACGACCCTTGAGTCCCTCTCGCCTTTCAGGTGGAGAGCGCCTCCTCTTGAGATGCAACGGGAACGCCGGGAATTCTTTATCGACCCTGCATGGAAAAGATCCCACCTCTCGAGCTAGGAGGCGGTAACGGGGCTCCTCTGGATGTGGGCGGGACGCTCGTGCTTCCTCTCGAGTGAAGACAGGTATATACGGGAACTTCTTGAGTTGCAGGAAGGGTGTGAAGGACCCTTTGGAAGTTCCAGAGGGTAGGTGTGATTAGCCTCGAGACGCCTCAGCAGAAAGGAGCCTCACCTCGCCTGGAGGGGAGAACCTCCTGGATTTTCTCGAGTTGCGACAGGTTCTCTCGTCTTAAGACGGGGACCTCAGGGACCCGCAGTGGTTGCGTAAGGAAAGGCCAGTCCCCATGCGAGTTCCTCCGTGGCCTCGCGGGATTCCTCTCACGTCAATGCCGGGCCCTAAGATCTTGTGTGGAGCCAGTGCCGGAACCTGAGGATTCCTCTCCAGTGCTGACATGGATCTTGGGGCACTTCAAGAGTCTCCCCAGGGGAGTCAGTCCTCGTCTCGAGTGAGGGCATGAACGTGTGCTTTCCTCCCGAGCTGTAGCAGCAGTATCACGCTTCCCTTCGCGTGGATCAAGGGATCAGGGGCTTTCATTCGAGGCTTTCCCACGAGGCTTTCCCACAGGGCTGTCCCACGTGCCACCGTGGTGTGAGTCGATCCTCGGCTTGAAAGTCGAGGCAGTGCAGGGAAAACAGGTTTCCCTGGAATGGACTGAGACATCTGTGGCACTCTGGGAATGTGGCACGACCCTAGAGTTCCTCTCGCCTTTCCTGTGGAGAGCGCCTCCACTTGAGATGCGACGGAAAGGCCGGGAATACTTTCCCGACCACGCAGGAAAGGATCCCTCCTCTCGAGCTAGGAGGCGGAAACAGGGCTCCTCTGGATGTGGGCGGGACTCTTGTGCTTCCTCTCGAGTGGAGACGGGTATGTCGGGGAACTTCTTGAGTTGCAGCAAGGGTGTGAAGGACCCTTTGGAAATTGCAGAGATTAGGTGTGATTAGCCTCGAGACACCTCAGCGGAAATGGGCCTCATCTCGCCTGGAGGGGCGAACCTCCTGGAATTTCTGGAGTTGCGACAGGTGTCTCCACTTACGACGGGGACCTCAGGGACCCGCTCTGGTGGCCTCAGGAAAGGCCAGTCCCCATGCGAGTTGCTCGGGGCCTGTCGGGATTCCTCTCCCGTCGATGCTGGCGGCCTAAGATCTTGTGTGGAGCCGGTGCCGGAACCTGAGGATTCCTCTCCAGTGCTGACATGGATCTTGGGGTACTTCTGGATTCTCCCCAGTGCAGTCAGACCTCGTCTCTAGTGGGGGCATGCACGTGCGCTTTCCTCCCGAGCTGTAGCAGCAGTGTCACGCTTCCCTTCGCATGGATCAAGGGATCTGTGGCTTTCCCTCGAGGCTTTCCCACGAGGCTTTCCCAAGAGGCTTTCCCACGAGGCTTTCCCACAGGGCTGTCCCACGTGCCACAGTGGTGTGAGTCGATCCTCGGCTTGAAAGTCGAGGCAGTGCAGGGAAAACAGGTTTCCCTGGAATGGACTGAGACATCTGGGGGACTCTGGGAATGGTGGCCAGGACCCTGGAGTTCCTCTCGCCTTTCCTGTGGGAGAGCGCCTCCTCTTGAGATGCGACGGGAACGCCGGGAATTCTTTTCCCGAGCACGCAGGGAAAGTATCCCTCCTCTCAAGCTAGGAGACGAAAACGGGGCTCCTCTGGATGTGAGCGGGACTCTCGTGCTTCCTCTCGTGTGGTGACCGGTATGTCGCGGAACTTCTTTGTTGCAGCAAGGGTGTGAAGGACCCTTTGGAATTTCCAGAGGTTAGGTGTGATTAGCCTCGAGACGCCTCAGCAGAAATGGGCCTCATCTCGCCTGGAGGGGAGAACCTCCTGGATTTTTTCGAGTTGCCGGCAGGAGCTCTCGTCTTACGACGGTGACCTCAGGGATCCGCTCTGGTGGCCTCAGGAAAAGGCCAGTCCCCATGCGAGTTGCTCGGGGGGCCTCTCGGGATTCCTCTCCTGTCGATGCTGGGGCCTAAGACCTTGTGTGGAGTCAGTGAGGGAACCTGAGGATTCCTCTCCTGTGATGACATGGATCTTGAGGGTATTTCTGGAGTCCCCCCAGGGGAGTCAGGCCTCGTCTCGAGTGGGGGCATGAACGTGCGTTTTCCTTCCGAGCTGTAGCAGCAGTGTCGCGCTTCCCTTCGCGTGGATCAAGGGATCTGTGGCTTTCCTCGAGGCTTTACCACAGGGTTGTCCGACGTGCCACCGTGGTGTGAGTCGATCCTCGGCTTGAAAGTCGAGGCAGTGCAGGGAAAACAGGTTTCCCTGGAATGGACGGAGACATCCGGGGGACTCTGGGAATGTGGCAGGACTCTGGAGTTCCTCTCGCCTTTCCTGTGGAGAGCGCCTCCTCTTGAGCTGTGACGGGGAACGCCGGGAATTCTTTCCCAACCACGCAGGGAAAGGATCCCTCCTCTCGAGCTAGGAGGCGGAAACGGGGCTCCTCTGGATGTGGGCAGAACTCTCCTGCTTCCTCTCGAGTGGAGATGGGTATGTCGGGGAAGTTCTTGAGTTGCCAGCAAGGGTGTGAAGGACCCTTTGGAAGTTCCAGAGGTTAGGTGTGAATAGCCTCGAGACGCCGTAGCGGAAATGGGCCTCATCTCGCCTAGAGGGGAGAACCTCCTGGATTTTCTCGAGTTGCGGCAGGTGCTCTCGACTTAAGACGGGGACCTCAGGGACCCGCTCTAATGGCCTCAGGAAAGGCCAGTCCCCATGCGAGTTGCTCGGGTGCCTCTCGGGATTCCTCTCCGGTCGATGCCAGGGCCTAAGGCCTTGTGTGGAGTCCGGTGCCGGAAACTGAGGATTCCTCTCCAGTGCAGACATGGATCTTGGGGTACTTCTGGAGTCTCCCCAGGGGAGTCAGTCCTCGTCTCGAGTGGGGGCATGCACGTGCGCCTTCCTCCCGAGCTGTAGCAGCAGTGTCACGCTTCCCTTTCCGTGTATCCTAGGATCAGTGGCTTTCCCTCGAGGCTTTCCACGAGGCTTTCCACGACGCTTTCCCACCAGGCTTTCCCACGAGGCTTTCCCACAGTGATGTCCCACATGCCACCGTGGTGTCAGTCGATCCTCGTCTTGAAAGTTGAGGCAGTGCCGGGAAAAACAGGCTTCCGTGGAATGGACTGAGACATCTGCGGGATCTGGGAATGGTGGCACGACCCTGGAGTTCCTCTCGCCTTTTCCTGTGGAGAGTGCCCCCTCTGAGATGTGACGGGAACGTCGGGAATTCTTTCCCGACCACGCAGGGAAAGGATCCCTCCTGTCGAGCTATGAGGATGAAACGGGGCTCCCTGGATGTGTGGGGACACTCGTGCTTCCTCTCGAGTGGAAACGGGTATGTCGGGGAACTTCTTGAGTTGCAGAAAGAGTGTGAAGGACCCTTTGGAACTTCCAGAGGTTAGGTGTGATTAGCCTCGAGACGTCTCAGCAGAAATTGGCCTCATCTCGCCTGGAAGGAGAACCTCCTGGATTTTCTCGAGTTGCGGCAAGCGCTCTCGACTTACGACGGGGTCCTCAGGGACCAGCTCTGGTGGCCTCAGGAAAGTCCAATCCCCATGCGAGTTGCTTGGGGGCCTTTCGGGATTCCTCTCCCATCGATTCCCAGGCCTAAGACCTTGTGCGGTGTCAGTGCCGGAACCTGAGGATTCCTCTCCAGTGCTGACATGGATCTTGGGTACTTCTGGAATCGCCCCAGGGGAGTCAGTCCTCGTCTCGAGTGGGGGCATGCACGTGTGCTTTCCTCCGAGCTGTATCAGCAGTGTCACAATTCCCTTCCCGTGGATCAAGGCATCTGTGGCTTTCCCTCGAGGCTTTCCCAGAAGTCTTTCCCAAGAGGCTTTCCCACAGGGCTGTCCCACGTGCCACGGTGGTGTGATTCGATCCTCGGCTTGAAAGTCGAGGCAGTACAGGGAAAACAGGTTTCCTTGGAATGGACTGAGACATCTGCGGGACTCTGGAATGGTGGCACGACCCTTGAGTCCCTCTCGCCTTTCAGGTGGAGAGCGCCTCCTCTTGAGATGCAACGGGAACGCCGGGAATTCTTTATCGACCGCATGGAAAAGATCATCTCGAGCTAGGAGG
>NW_017219142.1:0-11548 GCF_001704415.2 Capra hircus | reverse complement strand
AGTTGAGTCAGTGCCGGGAAAACAGGCTTCTGTGGAATGGACTGAGACATCTGGGGGGGGGATCTGGGAATGGTGGCACGACCCTGGAGTACCTCTCGCCTTTCCTGTGGAGAGCGCTCCCTCTTGAGATGTGACGGGAATGCCGGGAATTCTTTCCCGACACGCAGGGAATGGATCCCTCCTGTTGAGCTATGAGGCGGAAACGGGGCTCATCTGGATGTGGGCGGGACTCTCGTGCTTCCTCTCGAGTGGAAACGGGTATGTCGGGGAACTTCTTGAGTTGCAGAAAGAGTGTGAAGGACGCTTTGTAACTTCCAAAGGTTAGGTGTGATTAGTCTCGAGACGTCTCAGCAGAAATGGTCCTCATCTCGCCTGAAAGGGAGAACCTCCTGGATTTATTCAAGTTGTGGCAGGTGCTCTCGACCTACGACGGGGCCCTCAGGGACCCTCTCTGGTGGCCTCAGGAAAGGCCAGTCCCCATGCAAGTTGCACGGGGACCTCTCGGGATTCCTCTCCCGTCGGTGCCGGGGCCTAAGAACTTGTGTGGAGTCGGTGCCGGAAACTGAGGTTCCTCTCCAGTGCTGACATGGATTTTGGAGTACTTCTGGAGTCTCCCAGGGGAGTCAGTCCTTGTCTCGAGTGGGAGCATGCACGTGCGCTTTCCTCCCGAGCTGGCAGCAGCAGTGTCATGGTTCCCTTCGCGTGGATCAAGGGATCTGTGGCTTTCCCTCGAGGCTTTCCCAAAGGGCTGTCCCACGTGCCACCGTGGTGTGAGTCGATCCTCGTCCTGAAAGTCGAGGCAGTGTAGGGAAAAAAGTTTCCCTGGAATGGACTGAGACATCTGGGGGACTCTGGGAATGGTGGCACGACCCTGGAGTTCCGCTCGCCTTTCCTGTGGAGAGCGCCTCCTCTTGAGATGCGACGGGAACGCCGGGAATTCTTTCCCGACCATGCAGGGAAAGGATCCCTCCTCTCGAGCTAGGAGGCGGAAACGGGGTTCCTCTAGATGTGGGCGGGACTCTCGTGCTTCCTCTCGAGTGGAGACGGGGTATGTCAGCGAACTTCTTGAGTTGTTGTAGCAAGGGTGTGAAGGACCCTTTTGGAAGTTCCAGAGGTTTGGTGTGATTAGCCTCGAGACGCCTCAGCGGAAATGGGCCTCATCTCGCCTGGAAGGGAGAACCTCCTGGATTTTCTCGAGTTGCGGCAGGTGCTCTTGACTTACGACGGGGACATCAGGAACCCGCTCTGGTGGCCTCAGGAAAGGCAGGTCCCCATACGAGTTGCTCGGGGCCTCTCGGGATTCCTCTCCCCTGATGCCGGGGCCTAAGCCCTTCCGTGGAGTCGGTGCCGGAACCTGAGGATTCCTCTCCAGGGCTGACATGGACCTTGGGGTACTTCTGGAGTCTCCCCAGGGGAGTCAGTCCTCGTCTCGAGTGTGGGCATGCAGGTGCGCTTTCCTCCCGAGCTTTTAGCAGCAGTGTCACGCTTCCCTTCGCTTGGATCAAGGGATCTGTGGCTTTCCCTCGAGGGTTTCCCATGAGGCTTTCCCACGAGGCTTTCCCACGAGGCTTTCCCACAGGGTTTTCCCCCGTGCCACCATGGTGTGAGTTGATCCTCGGCTTGAAAGTCGAGGCAGTGCAGGGAAAACAGGTTTCCCTGGAATAGACTGAGACATCTGGGGGACTCTGGGAATGGTGGCATGACCCTGGAGTTCCTCTCGGCTTTCCTGTAGAGACGGCCTCCTCTTGAGATGCGACGCAACCGCCGGGAATTCTTTTACGACGACGCAGGGAAAGGATCCCTCTTCTCGAGCTTGGAGGCGGAAACTGGGCTCCTCTGGATTGGGCGGGACTCTCGGGCTTCCTCTCGAGTGGAGACGGGTATGTCGGGGAACTTCTTGAGTTGCAGCAAGGGTGTGAAGGACCCTTTGGAAGTTCCAGAGGTTAGGTGTGATTAGCCTGGGGACGCCTCAGAGGAAATGGTCCTCATCTCCCCTGGAGGGGAGAACCTCCTGCATTTTCTTGAGTTGCTGCAGGTGTTCTCGAGTTACGACGGGGACCTCAGGGACCCGCTCTGGTGGCCTCAGGAAAGGCCAGTCCCCATGCGAGTTGCTCGGGGGCCTATCAGGATTCCTTTCCCATCGAGGCCGGGGCCTAAGACCTTGTGGGGAGTCGGTGCCGGAACCTGAGAATTTCTCTCCAGTGCTGACTTGGATCTTGGGTACTTCTGGAGACTCCACAGGGGAGTCAGTCCTTGTCCCGAGTAAGGGCATGCACGTGTGCTTTCCTCCCGAGCTGTAGCAGCAGTGTCACGCTCCCCTTCGCGGTGGATCAAGGGATTCTGTGGCTTTCCCTCCAGGCTTTCCCATGAGGACTTTCCCACGAGGCTTTCCCACAGGGCTGTCGCACGTTGCCACCGTCGGTGTGAGACGATCCTCGGCTTGAAAGTCGAGGCAGTGCAGGGGAAAACAGGTTTCCCTGGAATGGCCTGAGGACATCTGGGGGACTCTGGGAATGGTGGAACGACCCTGGAGTTCCTCACGCCTTTCCTGTGTAAAGCGTCCCCTCTTGAGATGCGACGGGAACGCCGAGAATTCTTTCCCGACCACGCAGGGAAAGGATCCCTCCTCTCGAGCTATGGAGGCGGGAAACGGGGCTCCTCTGGATGTGGGCGGGACTCTCGTGCTTCCTCTCGAGTGGAGACGGGTATGTCGGGGAACTTCTTGTGTTGCAGCAAAGGATGTGAAGAAGCGTTTTGGGAAGTTCCAGAGTTTAGGTGTGATTAACCTGGGACGCCTCAGAGGAAATGGGCCTCATGTCGCCTGGAGGGGAGAACCTCCTGGATTTTCTCGAGTTGCGGCAGGTGCTCTCGACTTACTGACGGGGACCTCAGGGACCCCGCTCTAGAGTGGCCTCAGGAAAGGCCAGTCCCCATGCGTAGTTCTCGGGGGCCTCTCGGGATTCCTCTCCCAGTCGATGCCGGGGCCTAAGATCCTTGTGTGGAGTACGGTGCCGGGAACCGTGAGGATTCCTTCTCCAGGTGCTGACGTGGATCTTGGGGTACTTCTGGACTCTCCTCAGGGTAGTCAGTCCTCGTCTCGAGTGGGGGCATGCCACGTGCGCTTTCCTCCCCGAGCTGTAGCAGCAGTGTCGTGCTTTCTTCTTCGCGTGGATCAAGGGACTTCAGAGGCCTTTCCCACGGACGGCTTCCCACATAGGGCTTGTCCCACGGCTGTCCCACCACCGTGGATGTGAGTCGATCCTCGGATTGAAAGTCGAGGCAGTGCAGGGAAAACAGGTTTCCCTGGAAATGGACGGAGGACATCTGGTTGACTCTGGGAATGGTGGCACGACGCTGGAGTTCCTCTCGCCTTTCCTGTGAAGAGCGCCTCCTCTTGAGATTCGACGGATCGCCGGGAATTCTTTCCGAACCACGGCAGGGAAAGGATCCCTCCTCTCGAGCTAGGAGTCGGAAACGGGGCTCCTATGGATGTTGGCGGGGACTCTCGTGCTTCCTCTCGAGTGGGAGACGGGTATGTCGGGGAACTTCTTGAGTTGCAGGCAAGGGTGTGGAAGGACCTGTTGGAAGTTCCAGATGGTTAGATGTGATTAGCCTCGAGACGCCTCAGCTGGAAATGGGCCTCATCTCGCCTGGAGGCGAGAACCTCCTGGATTTTCTCAGAGTTGCGGCAGGTGCTCTCGGACTTACGAACGGGGACCTCAGGGACCGCTCGTGGTGGCCGTCAGGAAAGGCCAGTCCCCATCGGGAGTTGCTCGGGGCCTCTCGGGACTTACCTCTCCCCGTCGATGCAGGGGCCTAAGATCTTGTGTGGAAGTCGGTGCCAGGAACCTGAGGATTCCTCTCCAGTCCGACATGGATCTTGGGGTACTTCTGGAGTCTCCCCAGGGGAGTCAGTCCTCGTCTCGAGTGGGGGCATGCACGTGGCGCTTTCCTTTCCGAGCTGTAGCAGCAGTGTCCCGCTTTCCCTTCGGCATGGATCAAGGGATCTGTGGCTTTCCCTCGAGGCTTTCCCACGAGGCTTTCCCACGAGGGCTTTCCCACAAGGCTGTCCCACGTGCCACCGTGGTTGTGAGTCGATCCTCGTGCTTGAAAGTCGAGGCAAGTGCAGGGAAAACAGGTTTCCCTGGAATGGACTGAGACATCTGGGGGACTCTGGGAATGGTGGAACGACCCTGGAGTTCCTCTCCGCCTTTCCTGTGGAGAGCGCCTCCCTCTTGAGATGCGACGGGAACGCCGGGAATTCTTTTTCCCGACCACGCAGGGAAAGTATCCCTCCTCTCTAGCTAGGAGGCGGAAACGGGGCTCTCTGGATGTGGGCGGGACTCTCGGCTTCCTGTCGAGTGGAGACGGGTATGTTGGGGAACTTCTTGAGTTGCAGCAAGGGTGTGAAGGACGCTTTGGAAGTTCCAGAGGTTTAGGTGTGATTAGCCTCGAGATCCCTCAGCAGGAAATGGGCCTCTCTCGGCCATGGAAGAGGAGAACCTCCTGGATTTTCTTCGAGTTGGCAGGCAGGTGGCTCTCGGACTTACGACGGTGACCATTCAGGGACCCCTTTGGGTGGCCTCACGGAAGGGCAAGTCCCCATGCGAGTTGCTCATGGGGTCTCTCGGGATTCGTCTCCCGTCGGATGCCGGGGCCTAAGAATCTTGTGTGGAGGTCTGGTGGCAAGGAACCTGAGGATTCCTCTCCAGTGCTGACATGGTATCTTGGGGTACTTTCTGGAGTCTCCCCAGGGGAGTCAGTCCTCGTCTCGAGTCAGGGGCATGCAGGTGCGCCTTCCTCCCGAGCTGTAGCAGCAGTGTTGAGCTTCCCTTCGCGTAGGATCAAGGGATCTGTGGCTTTTCCCCTCGAGGCTTTCCCCACGAGGCTTTCCCACGAGGCTTCCCACAGGACTGTCCCACCGTGCCACCGTGGTGTGAGTCGATCCTCGGTCTTGAAAGTCGAGGCCAAGTGCAGGGAAAAACAGGTTTCCCTGGAATGGACTGAGAAATCTGTGGGACTCTGGAATGGTGGCACGACCCTGGAGTTCCTCTCGCCTTCCCTGTGGAGAGCGCCTCCTCTTGAGATGCGACGGGAACGCCGGGAATTCTTTCCCGACCACACAGGGAAAGAAGGATCCCTCCTCTCGAGCTAGGAGCGGAAACGGGGCTCCTCTGGATGTGGGCGGGACTCTCGTCTTCCTCTCGAGTGGAGACTGGGTATGTTGGTGAACTTGCTTTGAGTTGCAGAAAGGGTGTGAAGGACCCTTTGGAAGTTCCAGAGGTTAGGTGTGATTAGCCGTGAGACGCAACTCAGCTGGAAATGGGCCTCATCTCGCCTAAGAAGGGAGAACCTCCTGGATTTTCTCAGTTGTCGGGCAGGTGCTCTCGAATTACTACGGGGACCTCAGGGACCCGCTCTGGGTGGCCTCAGGAAAGGCCAGTCCCATGCGAGTTGCTCGTGGTGCCTCTCGGGATTCCTCTTCCCATCGATGCCGGGCCTAAGACCTTGTGTGGAGTCGGTGCGGAAACTGAGAATTCCTCTCCAGTTGCTGACATGGATCTTGGGGTACTTCTGGAGTCTCCCAGGGGAGTCAGTCCTCGTCTCGAGTGGGGCATGCACGTCGCACTTTCCTCCCGAGCTGTAGCAGCAGTGTCACGCTTCCCTTCCGTGGATCTAGGGATCAGTGGCTTTCCCTCGAGGCTTTAAGCGAGGCTTTCCCACGATGCTTTCCCACCAGGCTTTCCCACGACGCTTTCCCAAGGTGATGTCCCCACGTGCCACCCGTGGTGTCAGGTCGATCCTCGTCTTGAAAGTTGAAGGTCAGTGCCAGGGAAAAACAGGCTTCTGTGGAATGGACTGAGACATCTGGGGGATCTGGGAATGGTGGCACGACCCTGGAGTACCTCTCGCCTTTCCCTGTGGAGAGGCGCTCCTCTTGAGATGTCGACGGGAATGCGGGAATTCTTTCCCAGACCACGCAGGGAAGGATCCCTCCTGTTGAGCTATGAGGCGGAAACGGGGCTCATCTGGATGTGGGCGGGACTCTCGTGCTTCCTCTCGAGTGGAAACGGGTATGTCGGGGAACTTCTTGAGTTGCAGAAAGGAGTGTGAAGGACCGCTTTGTAACTTCCAAGGTTAGGTGTGATTAGTCTCGGAGACCGGCTCAGCAGAAATGGTCCTCATCTCGCCTGAAAGGGAGAACCTCCTGGATTTATTCAAGTTGCTGGCAGGTGCTCTCGACTTACGACGGGGCCCTCAGGGACCCCTCTCTGGTGGCCATCAGGAAAGGCCAGTCCCCATGCAAGTTGCACGGGGACCTCTCAGGGATTCCTCTCCCGTCGGTGCCGGGCCTAAGAACTTGTGTGGAGTCGGTGCCGGAACCTGAGGATTTCCTCTCCAGTGCTGACATGGATTTTGGAGTACTTCTGGAGTCTCCCAGGGGGAGTCAGTCCTTGTCTCGAGTGGGAGCATGCACGTGCGCTTTCCTCCCGAGCTGCAGCAGCAGTGTCATGGTTCCCTTCGCAGTGGATCAAGGGATCTGTGGCTTTCCCCCCCCTTTCCAGAGGCTTTCCCAAAGGGCTGTCCCACGTGCCACCGGTGGTGTGAGTCGATCCTCGTCCTGAAAGTCGAGGCAGTGTAGGGAAAAAGTTTTCCCTGGAATGGACTGAGACATTCTGGGGGACTCTGGGAATGGTGGCACGACCCTGGAGTTCCGCTCGCCTTTCCTGTGGAGAGCGCCTCCTCTTGAGATGCGACGGGAACGCCGGGAATTCTTTCCGACCATGCAGGGAAAGGATCCCTCCTCTCGAGCTAGGAGGCGGAAACGGGGTTCCTCTAGATGTGGGCGGGACTCTCGTGCTTCCTCTCGAGTGGAGACGGGTATGGTCAGCGAACTTCTTGAGTTGCAGCAAGGGTGTGAAGGACCTTTTGGAAGTTCCAGAGGTTTAGGTGTGATTAGCCTCGAGACGCCTCAGCGGAAATGGGCCTCATCTCGCCTGGAAGGGGAGAACCTCCTGGATTTTCTCGAGTTGCGGCAGGTGCTCTTGACTTACGACGGGGACATCAGGAACCCGCTCTGGTGGCCTCAGGAAAGGCAGGTCCCCATACGAGTTGCTCGGGGCCTCTCGGGATTCCTCTCCCTGATGCCGGGGCCTAAGCATCTTGTCGTGGAGTCGGTGCCGGAACCTGAGGATTCCTCTCCAGGGCTGACATGGACTTGGGGTACTTCTGGAGTCTCCCCAGGGGAGTCAGTCCTCGTCTCGAGTGTGGGCATGCCAGGTGCGCTTTCCTCCCGAGCTTTAGCAGCAGTGTCCACGCTTCCCTTCGCGTGGATCAAAGGGATCTGTGGCTTTCCTCGAGGGTTCCCATGAGGCTTTCCCCACGAGGCTTTCCCACGAGGCTTTCCCACAGGGTTTCCCACCGTGCCACCATGGTGTGAGTTGATCCTCGGCTTGAAAGTCGAGGCAGTGCAGGGAAAACAGGTTTCCCTGGAATAGGACTGGAGACATCTGGGGGACTCTGGGAATGGTGGCATGACCCTGGAGTTCCTCTCGGCCTTTCCTGTAGAGACGGCCTCCTCTTGAGATGCGACGGCAAACGCCGGGAATTCTTTCACCGACGCACGCAGGGAAAGGATCCCTCTTCTCGAGCTTAGGAGGCGGAAACTGGGGCTCCTCTGGATTGGGGCGGGACTCTCGGTGCTTCCTCTCGAGTGGAGACGGGTATGTCGGGGAACTTCTTGAGTTGCAGCAAGGGTGTGAAGGACCCTTTGGAAGTTCCAGAGGTTAGGTGTGATTAGCCTGGGGACGCCTCAGAGGAAATGGTCCTCATCTCCCCTGGAGGGGAGAACCTCCTGGCATTTTCTTGAGTTGCTGCAGGTGTCTCGGAGTTACGACGGGGACCTCAGGGACCCGCTCTGGTGGCCTCAGGAAAGGCCAGTCCCCATGCGAGTTGCTCGGGGCCTATCAGATTCCTTCCCATCGAGGCCAGGGGCCTAAGACCTTGTGTGGAGTCCGGTGCCGGGAACCTGAGAATTTCTCTCCAGTGCTGACTTGGATCTTGGGGTACTTCTGGAGACTCCACAGGGGAGTCAGTCCTCGTCCGAGTAAGGGCATGCACGTGTGCTTTCCTCCCGAGCTGTAGCAGCAGTGTCACGCTCACCCTTCCGCAGTGGATCAAGGGATCTGTGGCTTTTCCCTCCAGGCTTTCCCATGAGACTTTCCCACGAGGCTTTTCCACAGGGCTGTCGCACGTGCCACCGTCGTGTGAGACGATCCTCGGCTTGAAGTCGAGGCAGTGCAGGGAAAACAGGTTTCCCTGGAATGGCCTGAGACATCTGGGGGACTCTGGGAATGGTGGAACGACCCTGGAGTTCCTCACGCCTTTTCCTGGTGTAAAGCGTCCCCTCTTGAGATGCGACGGGAATGCCGAGAATTCTTTCCCGACCACGCAGGGAAGGATCCCTCCTTCGAGCTATGAGGCGGAAACGGGGCTCCTCTGGATGTGGGCGGGACTCTCGTGCTTCCTCTCGAGTGGAGACGGGTATGTCGGGGACTTCTTGTGTTGCAGCAAGGATGTGAAGGAACGTTTTGGAAGTTCCAGAGTTTAGGTGTGATTAACCTGCGGACGCGCATCAGAGGAAATGGGCCTCATGTCGCCTGGAGGGGAGAACCTCCTGGATTTTCTCGAGTTGCGGCAGGTGCTCTCGACTTATGACGGGGACCTCAGGGACCCGCTCTAATGGCCTCAGGAAAGGCCAGTCCCCATGCTAGTTACTCGGGGCCTCTCGGGATTCCTCTCCCGTCGATGCCGGGGCCTAAGACCTTGTTTGGAGACGGTGCCGGACGTGAGGATTCCTCTCCAGGGCTGACGTGGATCTTGGGTACTTTCTGGACTCTCCTCAGGGTAGTCAGTCCTCGTCTCGAGTGGGGGCATGCACGTGCGCTTTCCTCCCGAGCTGTAGCAGCAGTGTCGTGCTTCTCTTCGCGTGGATCAAGGGATCAGGGCCTTTCCCACGACGCTTCACATAGGGCTGTCCCACGTGCCACCGTGATGTGAGTCGATCCTCGGATTGAAAGTCGAGGCAGTGCAGGGAAAACAGGTTTCCCTGAAATGGACGGAGACATCTGGTTGACTCTGGGAATGGTGGCACCACGCTGGAGTTCCTCTCGCCTTTCCTGTGAAGAGCGCCTCCTCTTGAGATTCGACGGGATCGCCGGGAATTCTTTCCGACCACGCAGGGAAAGGATCCCTCCTCTCGAGCTAGGAGTCGGAAACGGGGCTCCTATGGATGTTGCCGGGACTCTCGTGCTTCCTCTCGAGTGGAGACGGGTATGTCGGGGAACTTCTTGAGTTGCAGCAAGGGTGTGAAGGACCTGTTGGAAGTTCCAGATGTTAGATGTGATTAGCCTCGAGACGCCTCAGCGGAAATGTGCCTCATCTCGCCTGGACGGGAGAACCTCCTGGATTTTCTCCAGGTGCGACAGGTGCTCTGGACTTACGAAGGGGACCTCAGGGACCCGCTGTGGTTGCGTCAGGAAAGGCCAGTCCCCCATGGGAGTTGCTCGGGCCTCTCGGGCTTACTCTCCCGTCGATACAGGGGCCTAAGATCTTGTGTGAAGCCGGTGCAGGAACCTGAGGATTCCTCTCCAGTCCCGACATGGATCTTGGGGTACTTCTGGAGTCTCCCCAGGGGAGTCAGTCCTCGTCTCGAGTGGGGGCATGCACGTGGGCTTTCCTTTCGAGCGAAGCAGCAGTGTCCCACTTCCCTTCGCATGGATCAAGGGATCTGTGGCTTTCCCTCGAGGCTTTCCCACGAGGCTTTCCCACGAGGCTTTCCCACAAGGCTGTCCCACGTGCCACCGTGGTGTGAGTCGATCCTCGGCTTGAAAGTCGAGGCAGTGCAGGGGAAAACAGGTTTCCCTGGAATGGACTGAGACATCTGGGGGACTCTGGGAATGGTGAAACGACCCTGGAGTTCCTCTCTCGCCTTTCCTGTGGAGAGCGCCTCCTCTTGAGATGCGACGGGAACGCCTCTTTCCCGACCACGCAGGGAAAGTATCCCTCCTCTCTAGCTAGGAGGCGGAAACGGGTCTCCTCTGGATGTGGGCGGGACTCTCGTGCTTCCTGTCGAGTGGAGACGGGCATGTTGGGGAACTTCTTGAGTTGCAGCAAGGGTGTGAATGACCCTTTGGAAGTTCCAGAGTTTAGGTGTGATTAGCCTCGAGATCCCTCAGCGGAAATGGGCCTCTTCTCGCCAGGAGAGGAGAACCTCCTGGATTTTCTCGAGTTGCAGCAGGTGCTCTCGACTTACGACGGTGACATCAGGGACCGCCTCTTGTGGCCTCACGAAAGGGAAGTCCCCATGCGAGTTGCTCATGGGTCTCTCGGGATTCGTCTCCCGTCGATGCCGGGACCTAAGATCTTGTGTGGAGTCTCTGTGCCAAAACCTGAGGATTCCTCTCCAGTGCTGACATGTATCTTGGGGTATTTCTGGAGTCTCCCCAGGGGAGTCAGTCCTCGTCTCGAGTCGGGGCATGCAGGTGCGCTTCCTCCGAGCTGTAGCAGCAGTGTTGAGCTTCCCTTCGCGAGGATCAAGGGATCTGTGGCTTTCCCTCGAGGCTTTCCCACGACGCTTTCCCACGACGCTTCCCACAGGACTGTCCCACCTGCCACCTTGGTGTGAGTCAAACCTCTTCTTGAAAGTCGAGGCAGTGCAGGGAAAACAGGTTTCCCTGGAATGGACTAAGACATCTGTGGGACTCTGGGAATGGTGGCACGACCCTGGAGTTCCTCTCGCCTTCCCTGTGGAGAGCGCCCCCTCTTGAGATGCGATGGGAACGCCGGGAAATCTTTCCCGACCACACAGGGAAAGGATCCCTCCTCTCGAGCTAGGAGTCGGAAACGGGGCTCCTCTGGATGTGGGCGGGACTCTCGTTCTTCCTCTCGAGTGGAGACTGGTATGTTGGTGATCTGCTTGAATTGCAGAAAGGGTGTGAAGGACCCTTTGGAAGTTCCAGAGGTTAGGTGTGATTAGCCGTGAGAGAACTCAGTGGAAATGGGCCTCATCTCGCCAAGAAGGGAGAACCTCCTGGATTTTCTCAAGTTGTGGGAGGTGCTCTCGAATTACTACGGGGACCTCAGGGACCCGCTCTGGTGGCCTCAGGAAAGGCCAGTCCCTATGCGATTTGCTCGTGTGTCCTCTCGGGATTCCTCTCCCATCGATGCCAGGCCTAAGACCTTGTGTGGAGTCGGTGTCGGAAACTGAGAATTCCTCTCCAGTTCTGACATGGATCTTGGGGTACTTCTGGAGTCTCCCCAGGGGAGTCAGTCCTCGTCTCGAGTGGGGGCATGCACGTCCACTTTCCTCCCGAACTGTAGCAGCAGTGTCACGCTTCCCTTCCCGTGTATCCTAGGATCAGTGGCTTTCCCTCGAGGCTTTAAGCGAGGCTTTCCCACGATGCTTTTCCACCAGGCTTTCCCACGACGCTTTCCCAAGGTGATGTCCACGTGCCACCGTGGTGTCAGTCGATCCTCGTCTTGAAAG
>NW_017219141.1:0-11549 GCF_001704415.2 Capra hircus | reverse complement strand
GGATCCTTTCCTGGCGTGGTCGGGAAAGAATTCCCGGCCGTTCCCGTCGCACTTCAAGAGCAGTCGCTCTCCACAGGAAAGGCGAAAGGAACTCCAGGGTCGTGCCACCATTTCCAGAGTCCCCCAGATATCTCCGTCCATTTCTAGGGAAACCTGTTTTTCCCTGCACTGCCTCCACTTTCAAGCCGAGGATCGACTCACACCACGGTGGCACGTGGGACAGCCCTGTGGGAAAGCTTCGTGGGAAAACCTCGTGGGAAAGCCTTGAGGGAAAAGCCCTGATCCTTTGATCCACCGAAGGGAAGCGCGACACTGCTGCTACAGCTCGGAAGGAAAGCGCACGTGCATGCCCCCACTCGAGACGAGGACTGACTCCCTTGGGGAGACTCCAGAAATACCCCAAGATCCATGTCAGCACTGGAGAGGAATCCTCAGGTTCCGGCACTCGACTCCACACAAGTCTTAGGCCCCAGCATCGACGGGGAGGAAATCCGAGGCCGAGAGGCCCCGAGCAACTCGCATAGGGACTGGCCTTTCCTGAGGCCACCAGAGCGGTCCTGAGGTCCCCGTCGTAAGTCGAGAGCACCTGCCGCAACTCGAGAAAATCCAGGAGGTTCTCCCCTCCAGGCGAGATGAGGCCCATTTCCGCTGAGGCGTCTCCAGGCTAATCACATCTAACATCTGGACCTTCCAAAGGGTCCTCCACAACCTTGCTGCAACTCAAGAAGTTCACCGACATACCCGTCTCC
This sequence comes from Capra hircus, assembly GCF_001704415.2. NCBI lineage: Eukaryota > Metazoa > Chordata > Mammalia > Artiodactyla > Bovidae > Capra > Capra hircus. Next base: position 10,800 of record NW_017219141.1, on the reverse strand, counting down.
ACTCGAGAGGAAGCACGAGAGTCCCGCCCACATCCAGAGGAGCCCCGTTTCCGTCTCCTAGCTCGAGAGGAGGGATCCTTTCCCTGCGTGGTGGGGAAAGAATTCCCGGCGTTCCCGTCGCATCTCAAGAGGAGGCGCTCTCCACAGGAAAGGCGAGAGGAACTCCAGGGTCGTGCCACCATTCCCAGAGTCCCCCAGATATCTCCGTCCATTCTAGGGAAACCTGTTTTCCCTGCACTGCTTCCACTTTCAAGCCGAGGATCGACACACACCACGGTGGCACGTGGGACAGCCCTGTGGGAAAGCCTCGTGGGAAAGCCTCGTGGGAAAGCCTTGAGGGAAAGCCCCTGATCCCTTGATCCTCGCGAAGGGTAGCATGACACTGCTTCTAGAGCTCGGGAGGAAAGCCCACGTGCATGCCCCCACTCGAGACGAGGAACTGACTGCCCTGGGGAGACTCCAGAATTACCCCCAGATCCATGTCAGCACTGGAGACGTATCCTCAGGTTCCAGCACCGGCTCCACACAAGATCTTAGGCCCCAGCATCGACGGGAGAGGAATCCCGAGAGGCCCCCGAGTAACTCGCATGGGGACTGGCCTTTCCTGAGGCCACCAGAGCGGGTCCCTGAGGACCCAGTCGTAAGTCGAGAGCACCTGCCGCAACTCGAGAAAATCCAGGAGGTTCTCCCCTCCAGGCGAGATGAGGCCCATTTCCGCTGAGGCGTCTCGAGGCTAATCACACCTAACCTCTGGAACTTCCAAAGGGTCCTTCACACCCTTGCTGCAACTCAAGAAGTTCCCCGACATGCCCGTCTCCACTCGAGAGTAAGCACGAGAGTTCCGCCCACATCCAGAGGAGCCCCGTTTCCGCCTCCTAGCTCGAGAGGAGGGATCCTTTCCCTGCGTGGTCGGGAAAGAATTCCCGGCATTCCCGTCGCATCTCAAGAGGAGGCGCTCTCCACAGGAAAGGCGAGAGGAACTCTACGGTCGTGCCACCATTCAAAGAGTCCCCCAGATGTCTCGTCCATTCCAGGGAAACCTGTTTTCCCTGCACTGCCTCGACTTTCAAGCCGAGGATCAACTCACACCACGGTGGCACGTGGGATAGCCCTGTGGGAAAGCCTCGTGGGAAAGCCTCGTGGGAAAGTCTCGAGGGAAAGCCCCTGATCCCTATATCCACGGGAAGGGCAGCGCGACACTGCTGCTACAGCTCGGGAGGAAAGCGCAAATGCATGCCCCACTCGAGACGAGGACTGACTCCCCTGGGGAGACTCCAGAAGTACCACAAGATCCATGTCTGCACTGGAGGGGAATCCTCAGGTTCCGGCACCGACTCCACACAAGGACTTAGGCCCCAGCATTGACGGGAGAGGAATCCCGAGAGGCCCCCGAGCAACTCGCTTGGGGACTGGCCTCTCCTGAGGCCACCAGAGCGGGTCCCTTAGTTCCCCGTCGTAAGTCGAAAGCACCTGCCGCAACTCGAGAAAATCCAGGAGGTTCTCCCCTCCAGGCGAGATGAGGCCCATTTCCGCTGAGGCGTCTCAAATCTAATCAAACCTAACCTCTGGAACTTCAAAAGGGTCCTTCACACCCTTGCTGCAACTCAAGAAGTTCCCCGACTTACCCGTCTCCACTCGAGAGGAAGCACTAGAGTCACGCCCACATCCAGAGGAGCATCGTTTCCGCCTCCTCACTCGAGAGGAGGGATCCTTTCCCTGCGTGCTCGAGAAAGAATTACCGGTGTTCCCGTCGCATCTCAAGAGGAGGCGCTCTCCACAGGAAAGGCGAGAGGAATTCCAGGGTCGTGCCACCATTCCCAGAGTCCCCCAGATGTCTCAGTCCATTCCAGGGAAACCAGTTTTCCCTGCACTGCCTCCACTTTCAAGCCGAGGATCGACTCACACCACGGTGGCACGTGGGACAGCCCTGTGGGAAAGCCTCGTGGGAAAGCCTCTTGGGAAAGCCTCGAGGGAAAGCCACAGATCCCTTGATCCACGCGAAGGGAAGCGTGACACTGCTGCTACAGCTCGGGAGGAAAGCGCACGTGCATGCCCCCACTCGAGACGAGGACTGACTCCCCTGGGGAGTCTGCAGAAGTACCCCAAATCCAAGTCTGCACTGGAGAGGAATCCTCAGGTTCCGGCACCGACTCCACACAAGGTCTTAGGTCCAGGCATCGAAGGGAGAGACATCACGAGAGGCTCCTGAGCAACTCGCAAGGGGACTGGCCTTTCCGGAGGCCAACAGAGCGGGTCCCTGAGGTCCCCATCGTAAGTTGAGAGGACCTGCCGCAACTCGAGAAAATCCAGGAGGTTCTCCCCTCCAGGCAAGATAAGGCCCAGTTCTGCTGAGGCGTCTCGAGGCCAATCACAGCTAACCGTTGGAACTTCCACAGGGTCCTTCACACCCTTTCTGCAACTCAAGAAGTTCCCCAACATACCCGTCTCCACTCGAGAGGAAGCACGAGAGTCCCACGCACATCCAGAGGAGCCCCGTTTCCGCCTCCTAGCTCGAGAGGAGGGATCCTTTCCCTGCGTGGTCGGGAAGGAATTCCCGGCGTTTCCGTCGCATCTCAAGAGGAGGCGCTCTCTACAGGGAAGGCGAGAGGACCTTCAGGGTCGTGCCACCATTCCCAGAGTCCCCCAGATGTCTCAGTCCATTCCAGGGAAACCTGTTTTCCCTGCACTGCCTCCACTTTCAAGCCGAGGATCGACTCACACCACGGTGGCACATGGGACAGCCCTGTGGGAAAGCCTCGTGGGAAAACCTCGAGGGAAAGCCTCGAGGGAAAGCCACAAATCCCTTGATCCACCCGAAGGGAAGCGCGACACTGCTGCTACAGCTCGGAAGGAAAGCGCACGTGCATGCCCCCACTCGAGACGAAGACTGACTCCCCTGGGGAGACTCCAGAAATACCCCAAGATCCATGTCAGCACTGGAGAGGAATCCTCAGGTTCCGGCACTGACTCCACACAAGGTCTTAGGCCCCAGCATCGACGGGGGAGGAAACCCGAGTGGCCCCGAGAGGCCCCCGAGCAACTCGCAAGGGGACTGGCCTTTCCTGAGGCCACCAGAGCGTTTCGCTGAGGTCCCCGTCGTAAGTCGAGAGCACCTGCCGCAACTCGAGAAAATCCAGGAGGTTCTCCCCTCCAGGCGATATGAGGCCCATTTCCGCTGAGGCGTCTCCAGGCTAATCACATCTAACATCTGGAACTTCCAAAGGGTCCTCCACAACCTTGCTGCAACTCAAGAAGTTCACCGACATACCCGTCTCCACTCGAGAGGAAGCACGAGAGTCCCGCCCACATCCAGAGGAGCCCCGTTTCCGTCTCCTAGCTCGAGAGGAGGGATCCTTTCCCTGCGTGGTGGGGAAAGAATTCCCGGCGTTCCCGTCGCATCTCAAGAGGAGGCGCTCTCCACAGGAAAGGCGAGAGGAACTCCAGGGTCGTGCCACCATTCCCAGAGTCCCCCAGATGTCTCAGTCCATTCCAGGGAAACCTTTTTTACCTGCACTGCCTGGACTTTCAAGCCGAGGATCGACTCACACCATGGTGGCACGTGGGACAACCCTGTGGGACAACCCTGTGGGAAAGCCTCGTGGGAAAGCCTCGAGGGAAAGCCACAGATCCCTTGATCCACGCGAAGGGAAGCGTGACACTGCTGCTACAGCTCGGAAGGAAAGAGCACGTTCATGCCCCCACTCGAGACGAGGACTGACTCCTCTGGGGAGACTCCATAGGTACCCCAAGATCCATGTAAGCACTGGAGAGGAATCCTTAGGTTCCGGCACCGAATCCACACAACATCTTAGCCCCGGCATCGACGGGAGAGGAATCCCGAGAGGCCCGCGAGCAACTCGCATGGGGACTGGCCTTTCCTGAGGCCACCAGAGTGGGTCCCTGAAGTCCCCGTCGTAAGTGGAGAGTACCTGCCGCAACTCGAGAAAATCCAGGAGGTTCTCCGCTCCAGTCGAGATGAGGCCCATTTCTGCTGAGGCGTCTCGAGGCTAATCACACCTAACCTCTGGAACTTCCAAAGGGTCCTTCACACCCTTGCTGCAACTCAAGAAGTTCCCCGACATACCCGTCTCCACTCGAGAGGAAGCACGAGAGTCCCGCCCACATTCAGAGGAGCCCCGTTTCCGCTTCCTTGCTCGAGAGGAGGGATCCTTTCCCTGCGTGGTCGGGAAAGAATTCCCGGCGTTCCCGTCGCACTTCAAGAGCAGTCGCTCTCCACAGGAAAGGCGAAAGGAACTCCAGGGTCGTGCCACCATTCCCAGAGTCCCCCAGATATCTCCGTCCATTCTAGGGAAACCTGTTTTCCCTGCACTGCCTCCACTTTCAAGCCGAGGATCGACTCACACCACGGTGGCACGTGGGACAGCCCTGTGGGAAAGCTTCGTGGGAAAACCTCGTGGGAAAGCCTTGAGGGAAAGCCCCTGATCCTTTGATCCACCCGAAGGGAAGCGCGACACTGCTGCTACAGCTCGGAAGGAAAGCGCACGTGCATGCCCCCACTCGAGACGAGGACTGACTCCCTTGGGGAGACTCCAGAAATACCCCAAGATCCATGTCAGCACTGGAGAGGAATCCTCAGGTTCCGGCACTGACTCCACACAAGGTCTTAGGCCCCAGCATCGACGGGGGAGGAAACCCGAGTGGCCCCCGAGAGGCCCCCGAGCAACTCGCAAGGAGACTGGCCTTTCCTGAGGCCACCAGAGCGTTTCGCTGAGGTCCCCGTCGTAAGTCGAGAGCACCTGCCGCAACTCGAGAAAATCCAGGAGGTTCTCCCCTCCAGGCGATATGAGGCCCATTTCCGCTGAGGCGTCTCCAGGCTAATCACATCTAACATCTGGACCTTCCAAAGGGTCCTCCACAACCTTGCTGCAACTCAAGAAGTTCACCGACATACCCGTCTCCACTCGAGAGGAAGCACGAGAGTCCCGCCCACATCCAGAGGAGCCCCGTTTCCGTCTCCTAGCTCGAGAGGAGGGATCCTTTCCCTGCGTGGTGGGGAAAGAATTCCCGGCGTTCCCGTCGCATCTCAAGAGGAGGCGCTCTCCACAGGAAAGGCGAGAGGAACTCCAGGGTCGTGCCACCATTCCCAGAGTCCCCCAGATATCTCCGTCCATTCTAGGGAAACCTGTTTTCCCTGCACTGCCTTCCACTTTCAAGCCGAGGATCGACACACACCACGGTGGCACGTGGGACAGCCCTGTGGGAAAGCCTCGTGGGAAAGCCTCGTGGGAAAGCCTTGAGGGAAAGCCCCTGATCCCTTGATCCTCGCGAAGGGTAGCATGACACTGCTTCTAGAGCTCGGGAGGAAAGCCCACGTGCATGCCCCCACTCGAGACGAGGAACTGACTGCCCTGGGGAGACTCCAGAATTACCCCCAGATCCATGTCAGCACTGGAGACGTATCCTCAGGTTCCAGCACCGGCTCCACACAAGATCTTAGGCCCCAGCATCGACGGGAGAGGAATCCCGAGAGGCCCCCGAGTAACTCGCATGGGGACTGGCCTTTCCTGAGGCCACCAGAGCGGGTCCCTGAGGACCCAGTCGTAAGTCGAGAGCACCTGCCGCAACTCGAGAAAATCCAGGAGGTTCTCCCCTCCAGGCGAGATGAGGCCCATTTCCGCTGAGGCGTCTCGAGGCTAATCACACCTAACCTCTGGAACTTCCAAAGGGTCCTTCACACCCTTGCTGCAACTCAAGAAGTTCCCCGACATGCCCGTCTCCACTCGAGAGTAAGCACGAGAGTTCCGCCCACATCCAGAGGAGCCCCGTTTCCGCCTCCTAGCTCGAGAGGAGGGATCCTTTCCCTGCGTGGTCGGGAAAGAATTCCCGGCATTCCCGTCGCATCTCAAGAGGAGGCAGCTCTCCACAGGAAAGGCGAGAGGAACTCTACGGTCGTGCCACCATTCAAAGAGTCCCCCAGATGTCTCGTCCATTCCAGGGAAACCTGTTTTCCCTGCACTGCCTCGACTTTCAAGCCGAGGATCAACTCACACCACGGTGGCACGTGGGATAGCCCTGTGGGAAAGCCTCGTGGGAAAGCCTCGTGGGAAAGTCTCGAGGGAAAGCCCCTGATCCCTATATCCACGGGAAGGGCAGCGCGACACTGCTGCTACAGCTCGGGAGGAAAGCGCAAATGCATGCCCCCACTCGAGACGAGGACTGACTCCCCTGGGGAGACTCCAGAAGTACCACAAGATCCATGTCTGCACTGGAGGGGAATCCTCAGGTTCCGGCACCGACTCCACACAAGGACTTAGGCCCCAGCATTGACGGGAGAGGAATCCCGAGAGGCCCCCGAGCAACTCGCTTGGGGACTGGCCTCTCCTGAGGCCACCAGAGCGGGTCCCTTAGTTCCCCGTCGTAAGTCGAAAGCACCTGCCGCAACTCGAGAAAATCCAGGAGGTTCTCCCCTCCAGGCGAGATGAGGCCCATTTCCGCTGAGGCGTCTCAAATCTAATCAAACCTAACCTCTGGAACTTCAAAAGGGTCCTTCACACCCTTGCTGCAACTCAAGAAGTTCCCCGACTTACCCGTCTCCACTCGAGAGGAAGCACTAGAGTCACGCCCACATCCAGAGGAGCATCGTTTCCGCCTCCTCACTCGAGAGGAGGGATCCTTTCCCTGCGTGCTCGAGAAAGAATTACCGGTGTTCCCGTCGCATCTCAAGAGGAGGCGCTCTCCACAGGAAAGGCGAGAGGAATTCCAGGGTCGTGCCACCATTCCCAGAGTCCCCAGATGTCTCAGTCCATTCCAGGGAAACCAGTTTTCCCTGCACTGCCTCCACTTTCAAGCCGAGGATCGACTCACACCACGGTGGCACGTGGGACAGCCCTGTGGGAAAGCCTCGTGGGAAAGCCTCTTGGGAAAGCCTCGAGGGAAAGCCACAGATCCCTTTGATCCACGCGAAGGGAAGCGTGACACTGCTGCTACAGCTCGGGAGGAAAGCGCACGTGCATGCCCCCACTCGAGACGAGGACTGACTCCCCTGGGAGTCTGCAGAAGTACCCCAAATCAAGTCTGCACTGGAGAGGAATCCTCAGGTTCGGCACCGACTCCACACAAGGTCTTAGGTCCAGGCATCGAAGGGAGAGACATCACGAGAGGCTCCTGAGCAACTCGCAAGGGGACTGCCTTCCGGAGCCAACAGAGCGGGTCCCTGAGGTCCCCTCGTAGTTGAAAGGCCTGCCGCAACTTGCTCAGGAGCCTCTCGTGATGTCTCTCCCTTCGATGCCTGGACCTAAGACCTTGTGTGGATCGGTGCCTGAACTGAGGATTCCTCTCCAGTGCAGACTTGGATTTGGGGTACTTCTGCAGACTCCCAGGGGAGTCAGTCCTCGTCTCGAGTGGGGGCATGCACGTGCGCTTTCCTCCCGAGCTGTAGCAGCAGTGTCACGCTTCCCTTCGCGTGGATCAAGGATCTGTGGCTTTCCCTCGAGGCTTTCCCAAGAGGCTTTCCCACGAGGCTTTCCCACAGGGCTGTCCACGTGCCACCGTGGTGTGAGTCGCTCGGCTTGAAAGTGGAGGCAGTGCAGGAAAACTGGTTTCCCTGGAATGGACTGAGACATCTGGGGACTCTGGAATGGTGGCACGACCCTGGAATTCTCTCGCCTTTCCTGTGGAGAGCGCCTCCTCTTGAGATGCGACGGGAACACCGTAATTCTTTCTCGAGCACGCAGGGAAAGGATCCCTCCTCTCGAGTGAGGAGGCGGAAACGATGCTCCTCTGGATGTGGGCGTGACTCTAGTGCTTCCTCTCGAGTGGAGACGGGTAAGTCGGGGAACTTCTTGAGTTGCAGCAAGGGTGTGAAGGACCCTTTTGAAGTTCCAGAGGTTAGGTTTGATTAGATTTGAGACGCTCAGCGGAAATGGGCCTCATCTCGCCTGGAGGGGATAACCTCCTGGATTTTCTCGAGTTGCGGCAGGTGCTTTCGACTTACGACGGGAACTAAGGGACCCGCTCTGGTGGCCTCAGGAGAGGCCAGTCCCCAAGCGAGTTGCTCGGGGCCTCTCGGATTCCTCTCCCGTCAATGCTGGGCCTAAGTCCTTGTGTGGAGTCGGTGCCGGAACCTGAGGATTCCCTCCAGTGCAGACATGGATCTTGTGGTACTTCTGGAGTCTCCCAGGGGAGTCAGTCCTCGTCTCGAGTGGGGGCATGCATTTGCGCTTTCCTCCGAGCTGTAGCAGCAGTGTCGCGCTGCCTTCCCGTGGATATAGGATCAGGGCTTTCCCTCGAGACTTTCCCACGAGGCTTTCCACGAGGCTTTCCCACAGGGCTATCCCACGTGCCACCGTGGTGTGAGTTGATCCTCGGCTTGAAAGTCGAGGCAGTGCAGGGAAAACAGGTTTCCCTGGAATGGACGAGACATCTGGGGACTCTTTGAATGGTGGCACGACCGTAGAGTTCCTCTCGCCTTTCCTGTGGAGAGTGCCTCCTCTTGAGATGCGACGGGAATGCCGGGAATTCTTTCCCGACCACGCAGGGAAAGGATCCTCCTCTCGAGCTAGAGGCGGAAACGGGGCTCCTCTGGATGTGGGCGGAACTCTCGTGCTTACTCTCGAGTGGAGACGGGCATGTCGGGGACCTTCTTGAGTTGCAGCAAGGGTGTGAAGGACCTTTGGAAGTTCCAGAGGTTAGGTGTGATTAGCCTCGAGACGCCTCAGCGGAAATGGCTCATCTCGCCTGGAGGGGAGAACCTCCTGGATTTTCTCGAGTTGCGGCAGGTGCTCTCGACTTACGACTGGGTCCTCAGGGACCCGCTCTGGTGGCCTCAGGAAAGGCCAGTCCCCATGCGAGTTACTCGGGGCCTCTCGGGATTCCTCTCCCGTCGATGCTGGGGCCTAAGATCTTGTGTGGAGCCGGTGCTGGAACCTGAGGATACGTCTCCAGTGCTGACATGGATCTGGGGGTAATTCTGGAGTCTCCCCAGGGCAGTCAGTTCCTCGTCTCGAGTGGGGGGCATGCACGTGGGCTTTCCTCCCGAGCTCTAGAAGCAGTGTCATGCTACCCTTCGCGAGGATCAAGGGATCAGGGGCTTTCCCTCAAGGCTTTCCCACGAGGCTTTCCCACGAGGCTTTCCCACAGGGCTGTCCCACGTGGCCACCGTGGTGGTGTGTCGATCCTCGGCTTGAAAGTGGAAGCAGTGGCAGGGAAAACAGGTTTCCCTAGAATGGACGGAGATATCTGGGGGACTCTGGGAATGGTGGCACGACCCTGGAGTTCCTCTCGCCTTTCCTGTGGAGAGCGCCTCCTCTTGAGATGCGACGGGAAACGCCGGGAATTCTTTCCCCACCACGCAGGGAAAAGGATCCCTCCTCTCGAGCTAGGAGACGGAAACGGGGCTCCTCTGGATGTGGGCGGGGACTCTCGTGCTTCCTCTCGAGTGGAGACGGGTATGTCGGTGAACTTCTTGAGTTGCAGCAAGGTTGTGGAGGACCCTTTGGAAGGTCCAGATGTTAGATGTGATTAGCCTGGAGACGCCTCAGCGGAAATGGGCCTCATATCGCCTGGAGGGGAGAACCTCCTGGATTTTTCTCGAGTTGCGGGCAGGTGCTCTCGACTTACGACGGGGACCTCAGCGAAACGCTCTGGTGGCCTCAGGAAAGGCCAGTCTCCTTGCGAGTTGCTCGGGGGCCTCTCGGGGGCCACTCGGGTTTCCTCCCCCGTCGATGCTGGGGCCTAAGACCTTGTGTGGAGTCAGTGCCGGAACCTGAGGATTCCTCTCCAGTGCTGACATGGATCTTGGGGGTATTTCTGGAGTCTCCCCAAGGGAGTCAGTCCTCGTCTCGAGTGGGGGGCATGCACGTGCGCTTTCCTTCCGAGCTGTAGCAGCAGTGTCGCGCTTCCCTTCGGGTGGATCAAAGGATCAGGGGCTTTCCCTCAAGGCTTTCCCACGAGGTTTTCCCACGAAGCTTTCCCACAGGGCTGTCCCACGTGGCCACCGTGGTGTGAGTCGATCTCGGCTTGAAAGTGGAGGCAGTGCAGGGAAAACAGGTTTCCCTAGAATGGACGGAGATATCTGGGGACTCTGGAATGGTGGCACGACCCTGGAGTTCCTTTCGCCTTTCCTGTGGAGAGCGACTGCTCTTGAAGTGCGACGGGAACGCCGGGAATTCTTTCCCGACCACGCAGGAAAGGATCCCTCCTCTCGAGCAAGGAAGCGGAAACGGGGCTCCTCTGAATGTGGGCGGGACTCTCGTGCTTCCTTCGAGTGGAGACGGGTATGTCGGGGAACTTCTTGAGTTGCAGGCAAGGGTGTGAAGGACCCTTTGGAAGTTCAGAGGTTAGGTGTGATTAGCCTCGAGACGCCTCAGCAGAAATGGGCCTCATCTCGACTGGAGCGGAGAACCTCCTGGATTTTCTCGAGTTGCGGCAGGTACTCTCCACTTACGACGGGGACTTCAGGGACCCACTCTGGTGGCCTCAGGAAAGGCCAGTCCCCATGCGAGTTGCTCGGCGGGCCTCTCGGATTTCCTCTCCCGTCGATGCCGGGGCTAAGATGTTGTGTGGATTCGGTGGCCGGGCGAAGGAACCTAAGGATTCCTCTCCGGGGACAGTGGCTTAGCATGGATCTTGTGGGGTACGCTATGGAGTCTTCCCCCAAGAGGAGTGCAGTCCTCGTCTCGGTGGGGCATGAACGTGCTGCCTTTCGGCTTCGGCTAAAAGCTGTAGGCAGCAGTGTGCAGCGCTTCGCCTTCGCGTGGGAATCAAGGGATCTGTGCTTTCCGGTCGAGGCTTTCGGGGCGCACGAGGGCTTTCCGCGCATCAGGGTTGTTCGCGCAGGAG